>NC_056739.1:1849727670-1849884707 GCF_019279795.1 Protopterus annectens | reverse complement strand
CAGGACTGTGCTTTTAGTGCTGAGATACTCAAAGTATAGACTAAGGTTGATCAATAAGGCAACACTGCTTAGTGCTCAACTGAGTTACTTCTAGAGGAGCAGAAAAGTTTGGAAGGATTTCACTGTCACCTGTTTAGGGAAAAACTGAGCTTTTAGGCTTTTGCATCTATATAAGGTCACTGCTAACAACTGCTGAATGAAGAGAAACACCTCACAAATGTGCAGCTTTAATACAAGCAAAGGGAAACAAGTTTTAAGCTAACTACCAATCAAGAAAGCACACAATAGGCCTTCCACCAGCAATCCCCAACTCAGGCAGGTTAGATCAGCACACTTCTGCCACAAGGATGAAGAAAATCGCCATCTAAATATAGAATAGCTGGTTTGGATCCCAAGTGTAACAAGACCACACAAACTACCTACAGCAGTCCTACAACTAATGGATACAATGTAATACAATGCAATTAACTACAAAAAAGCACTACTAAAGCAGCAGCAGATAATATTTTTTTTAAACTGCTAAAGTACAGAGTATATAACAGAAGTGCAAAAAGATAGAGCCCTTTTGTGGGCTTCCCAGCTCAGATAGACCAGGTAAACACCTACTGCCACCAGATGAATTATCCCAGTCCTCCCACTGTAAAAGCACAGTAATGGAGTGCCCAGAATGAAATGCTTCCACAAACAAACTTAAAGATATGGATACAACAGCATACTTTAAACAGGTTATAAAAGTGTAATTATTCAATAAAAGTCTTCACTTTGTATAAATGAGCTAAGAGCCACTCAAATGTAGAGAATTTATAAAGGCACTAAAAACAAGATAAGCTGATTAATAATTCCTCCAGTCAATAAAACTGCATGCAGAAATCTTCAGTGCTTCCCCAATCTAAACAGACCAGGCTACCTCCCAGTGCACTAGATGAAAAATCAAATGACCTCTTGATGTAAAAACAAGTGCTTGCTAGAGTGTAAAAGTACACTACTTTATCCAGCACCTAGCTAGATAATGAATTCAGAGCAAGTAAATCAGTAGAACAGACAATGAGAGGCAGAATGCACATTTTCAATATAAGCACAAGGAAAGGCAAATAAATAACTGAAAATATCAACAGCAGACTATCAAAAGTAAGTGTCTATCCATCACACAGAACAAAAACACCAGGCCAAGCAGATTTTTTAAAACAGAAAACAAAATGTTTACATTGATCTAACACTATTAAAATATGTAACCACTCGTGAGCATAATAGTGCTGTTTGTTCCCATTTCAACTTTAAAATCTTGTTCTTCTTCTGGAAAAGCAAATGAAGGCTGTTGTGCCACCATTAAACCTCTTGAGACCAGCTGCTGCTCTAAATATTGTACCGAGAATAGATTGTCATAGAAAACATTTAATGCCACCATGTTCCATTTAAAACATTTATTAGCAATGACTGTTACATCTTGTCATTCTTGCAATTATAAAGACTGGAAAGAAGCCATATGCTCAGAAAATAGTATCATCCACATTTTTGCATTGATTAAGTCTATTATTAAACAGTCCATTCTGCATTGCTGATAAGCTAAATTTTGTACAATACAGATAAAAATCTATGTTTCTTTGGTCATTGCTGAATTTACATCAACAGGTGCCACTGTAGATTCCTCAGATGAATCCAGTAAATCCATGATAATCACAAAGGATCCAAAATAACTACAATCAAACAGCCAATAAATAGAAATAGCAAAAGTGCAAACAGAATATCTGTAAAAAGTCTTTAATAGAATCGTAGTGGCTTGAGTTCAAAGGACTGTTCATGAGATAAATTCAGTATATGATTATTTAAAATATACACATGATGAACAACAATTAAACAAACACAAGGACCCAGTCCAAGGCATATCCAAATTTAGCCCATGAGGTGCTAAGGTTAGAAAATGGAAAATAAATTCAGATTCTACTCTTTCTAACATTTTATTTTGAAGTTCTTTACTATGTCTAACATCTTTTTTATTTGTTTTAAAACACATTTTAAATTTCCAAGACATCCTTCATAGATATTCCATAAATACAAAGCAACCACTCTATAAAAATTCTTATTAACATGGTCATTTAGATGTTCTAAAATTCTAATTTTAACTGGATGTACAGCCTTGTCTATATAATATAATGAACAAATACACATAATGAAGTGACAACACATCATTCAGGTTTTGGCCCACTACCACAGTCATTGACAAATACCAATGAATTTCTGAATTTTTGGGTGCCCATGGTTCCTACAAGCAAATACTAGCCAATGGAATTGAGGACGATGTGTCACCACATATGCAAGTAAGTGCTAACTCACAAGCAGGAATGCTGATATCATTTCCTGCATGCTTATCTTTGAACATGCTTCTACCTATGTTGCACTGACTTGTTTACAGTGAGCACCAGGATATGAGCTGCATCAGCATCAGATGATGCCAGGCCAGATATGGTGCATGTTTATTCTGCACATCTAATAGCAGAACAGCTGCAATTGGTGCATACCAGGATATCCACTAATGGCACAGCTTTGAGTCATGCTTTCGGATCCATCAACGAATGTGAATCAAACTCTGGAGCAAACTACCTATATATATTAAACAAAGCTCCTCATTAGCACTCTTCAAGAAAAATCATGATGATTGGATTGGAGATAAGAAATTCAACCCAGGGATCACTTCTGTGGCTCTGCTCGACAGGGGCACAGGAAAATAATTTTCTTGGGTGGCAAAAGCCAGGGTACCTTTTTGGCTAGGCTTATATAGGCCCTAGCACGAACAGCCTAGTACCTACCTATGAACCTATGAACCTATAAACACAAAATCTGTAGCATGGGTATTAGAACTGTGTATGGTTTTGCTAGTGATGTAGATGCTTATGATGCAGATGGTTCACAATATCTTGTATTTGTCTTTGTAGGATCTGTATCAGTGGTGTATATAGTCAATAATATTGAGAATGGAGATTTTCTACAATGTAAATGGGGATGGTTAGTTATATGTGTACTGTGACTGGCTGGCAAATTACATGATGATGCTATGTACCTATGACACAACGATGGATACATGTGACACAGTATAGACAGATGGATGCTCACCCTGCATTTATGCATGCAACATCTGTGTCTGTTAGACCATGGGATTTGTATGACATAAAGATTCAGCAGAGCTCTGCATAGAGTGTTTTCAGTGGGGGAGGAATTCATGGAAGTAAACTACTGCAGCCCATCAGTTATTGATTAACAGCACACTACTAGAGCAATGGTTGAGACAGCAGCTGCTGGTGATATTACAGATGAGGGGTGGCTAACATGGGGCACAGGATGTGTGGGAGTTGTATGTTCTGCCTTTATTCAAACATATGCTGGTACAGCCCAGTGAGTAATTGAAAATGTGGGTCATTGTATCACATTACTGACCTACAAGGTGTATTGCATACCTAGTCATCATGCTTAATGGAAAAAAAAGAGAATTCATGCTGAAACTGGCAGCTGTGGAGAGGAAGTTTTTTAACACTTTCAGTGTTGTTACTGCACAACTCGACCAGATAAAAAGAATGGTATGTACTGTCTATGTTCTGGCATATGGACAATGTGGCAGACATAGGCATGGCATGCAGCTGTACAAACATGTCCATGAAACATAGTAATTAAAATTGAAATAGCAGTGGCATTGCTGGGAAGGCTGTGCATGGTACTCCTGCAATCACACATGATGTTATAAGCAGCCTTCATTATGGATGATCCCCCAAGAATGCTTCCTATTCCTACACATAAATCTTGTAGTCTGCCACACATAACCCTGTTATACCTACAGATAAAATTCTACCTTCATAAAATGGTGATAAAGCTCACCCTGAAAAATATTCCAGATTTAAAACTGAATGTTGTAGTATGTGATCAAACATTAAGATCCCAATGTGGATACCCATGTCACATGTTTCAACTTACATTGCCATGTAGTGTGATATCCCTAGTTTAATCATGTTTCTACACTGAAATGCTCTGTGTGTGGTGAGATGCCTGACCTAATGATGACTGACTTGACAGCGCTTGTAACATATGAATTATACCAACAACAGCTGTATTTGAAACCAAAGGTTATAAAGACATAATCTTGCAGATGTCCTAGGCTAATATTGCCAAGGCATCGGTACCATTGTGTGTCTGTGTGTGTGTGTGTGTGTGTGTGTGTGTGTGTGTGCATATGTGCCTGTGTGTGTGTGTGTGTGTGTGTGTGTGTGTGTGTGTGTGTGTGTGTGTGTGTGTGTGTGTGTGTGTGTGCGCGCATCTGTACAAGTGTGTGCATATATATATATATATATATATATATATATATATATATACACACACACACACACACACACACACATATATATATATATATATATATATATATATATATATATATATATCCCATATAAAAATCCTATATAATACCCCTCCATAAAGACTGCTCATCAATTGAGCTGAAAAACTAATCGATAGTCTCTCACCCTTATCCAAAATCTTGTAAAGATGTATTCAGTCTCACCTTACCACATATATTACTTCTCATGACCTCTTCTCTCTCCCTCAAAGCAGCTTCAGACCCAGTCATTATACAACAACTGCCCTTCTAGGGTTCATTAGAATAATAAATCACAGCAAAAATTGAGGTTTTTTAAATCAGCTCTGTTTCTAGATCTACAAAGACATTCAACAGTTAATCATCAAGTTCACCTAACTAAACTCTCATCCAAATAGCTATCACCCTTCGCACTTAAGTGGTTCCTTAGTTAATTATACATCCCAAGCAGTGAAATGACAAGATGATTTCTCATGTTTCCCTCCTACATCCATCAGAGTCCCACAAGGCTCCATCCAAGGACTACTACAGTTTAACTTATTTATTAAGGACCTAAACACATCAACCAAACAGCCCATGATAGTACAATATGGAGATGACTCCACTGTAATACATACTGCTAGAACAATACCCATGCTCTAAACACTCACCAGTAATCCTTCTCTTCCATAAAAGCTTGGCTCAACAACTCACAACTCCTCCTTAAACAAAAAATCTAAAGTACTGCTGTTCACCACCAACTTTCTCTCTGTATTTCTCTCCTCCCAGAAAAGCTAGCTTTAATATGTTGTTATCCAACAAGATCAATCTAGAACTGAGACAAAGATGGCCGCCATTCTGTAGACACTGTACATCTACAGCTCTCCAGATACTCGGAATAAAAATCAACCCTGAGATTATACTACAAGATTTTTTGTATTAATCGTTGGATATAACTATTCTACTACAATCAAACATTGCCTGAGAGGTAAAAGAACAGAAGGAAACTAATTAAATTCACAGGATTAGAGCTGATTGTCTGCCTGACTCTGAAAAGAGTATTAAACAAAGGATCTGTCTGACTTCTGTTTCACAATTTCAAAAGAGGAAAAAAGCATGGAAACAACAACAACTAAAACCAAATTATCAGCACTGCAGTCACCAGAAAAAGATTCAACAATCAAAAGGCAGAAAACTGTAAAACAACAGGAACTTTTAAAAACTGGAATGACAAATAAACTGGATCAACTGGCTAACATGGAAGACATCAAAACTGCTTTGTTGCCCATACAAGAAGCTTTAAAAGAACTTTCAAACCAGGTGCTTTCTTTTGGTGCCACATGCAGTCAAATTCTTGAAAGGATAGATAAATCAGAAGCTAGGATATCCGAAAATGAGGACAGAATAACATTGCTTACAAAAAAACAGATATTCATGACCTGGACATTCAAGCTATGCAAAACAAGATTCTGGACTTGGAGGCAAGATTTAGAAGGAACAACATAATTATCAGAGGAATTCCTGAAACTATTCAATATAATGATTTAATGTCTACCATTATACAAATACTGGAAATATTGTTCAAAGACTCTGATATGGCTAAGCAAATTGTTATAGAAAGAGCCCATAGAGCTCTCAGGGAAACACAAGCCTCAAATATTCCTAGACCGGTTTATGTCAAAATTCTCAATTACCAGGATGTAAATAAAATAATTCTAACTGTTAAAAAGAATGGAGGTTATGTTATGTGGCAAAATAATAGAGTTTCTATGGCTCAGGATTTACCATTGCAAATAAGACAAGCCAGACAAGCATTAGCTCCATACTGCAAGTTCCTTATTGAAAAGAATATTAAATTCCAGATGAAATACCCTAACACATTAATTTTACAGTTGATGGATCCAAATATTCCATTTCTACAAAAAAAGAAGCAAAACTTACCTTTTTGAAGATTTTCAAATCCCTCCCAACTTCAGAAGCTTAACTGGAACATTCAGTCTGTTTACAACAACGTGGATACTGGGATTCCATGCTTACTATACCTCGAGGCTCCAAAATCCTTTGTTTGTTCTTTCTTCTTCACCAGGCCCCTTGGTTAATAATTAACTAGTTTTTTTTTGCAGGTCCAGCTTGTTTATGAAGATTCCACGAACTTTTACAGCTTCTACAAACTGTGTTCCTTCGTGAGGCAACAGGAAGTCCTTTAGATGCTGCTGAGGGTCCGCTTTCATTGTGGCACATCCGGAAGTCCGTCAGCATAATGGTTCCCCCTTCGCGAATTCGAAGATAGGATTTCATGACCAGGAAGTAGATAGAGCTCTGTGGAAGCAGGGGAACCTACTGGGAACGTAAAACGAGGCTTTGTGGACTTTTTATGCATGTTTCAACTTTTTATTTCTGTAAAAGGGAATGTGAATTCATTCAGGTAGGATTTAAACTGAATATTAATGTAGTGGTTAAAATGTGTCATTTAACTAATATGGTAGAAGTAACATAAAGTTATCATAGTTATTTTATTTTCCTAGGTAGTTTGCCTGAATGTGGATGTGCCAATAATATTGTACTGTACTGCAATATTTATTCTCCTGCTTTTAGATTGTGTTTAATACTGTAAATGTTTAGATACAAAGGGGTTTTAATGCGGGGATAGTTAGTAAATTAAAAGCACATAATATATCCTGGTATTCCTAGGGAAGTTGAAGGTTATTTTTCTGATGTGGTTCTGAATGTTTTGGGAACTGTGCTATTTAGATATTGTTTATATATTTAAATATAGTATCTGCCAAGCATAGTTAATGCTACCTGTATTCACCAATGCTGCTGTCATCACAATGTTAAATAAATTAGATTAGATAAACAATGTCAAATTTAATGCTTTAAATATAAATTAAACATATAGTGTATTATCTTGAAGTCAGTAACATTACTGTTTAATAGGAGTACTGTCATATATCTGTTTAGGTTAGATTTAAATAAGATAATTAGATATTCTAGGGTAATATAACCAAATTATAGAACTAATAATATATGTTAACTATTAGAGAGGTAGAATAGTAATTTTGCATGTAAGGAATATCATTTGTGTTAACTAAATAATGTGTTCAAGAGCTGTAGATAGATACCAGTGTTTAGTAGGGAATGTTTTGGTTAGGTTTTGTAGAGTTAGATATAGTTATTATAGGTTTTTTTGCATGTTTTTAGTGTGTTATTTTGTAAGATAAAGAACAGATATTTAGTAATGATGTGTACCAATAGAAATTTATACAGTGTAAAAAACCTATGTTTGTCCTGGTCCAGGGGAATAGTGGATAGGCACTGGTTAGGGATAGGACGTCAAGATTGCTTCCAGATATTATATACTCTGCTAATACATCTGAATCTAGTATCGTCTTTCAATTTTAAAATATACTTTAAAGTTTTAAAAATCTTAGTATGTGGATAATAGACTCATGGAATGTTAAAGGCTTCCAGACCTTGAAAAAAAGGAAATTATTTTTTCATTTACTCCTCCAGTCAAAAGCATGTTTTATTTTGTTACAAGAAACCCATTTGACTAACGATCAATGGACTGCCCTTAAAAATAAGAAATGGATCAGAGAGGCGATAGCTTCGGAAGGGAAAACTAATAGTGCAGGGGTGGCGATTATTATTAAAAGTCAGTACCAAGAGAAAATCCTAGATTTTAAAATGGACAAAGAGGGAAGATGGTGTTATGTGATTCTTGTATCCAAACTTTACGATAAACCAGTGATACTTCTTAACATATATGCCCCATGTACCAATCAACAATTTTTCATAACATCACTTTATTTTATCATGAATCAATATAATAATTACTATATAATAATAGGAGGTGACTGGAATACATACCAAGACCCTAAATTAGATAAATCAAGCTCCCATAGGTCCTTTAATAACCAAGCAGTGATAGCACTACAGGAATTTAAAACAGATTTTAAATTATATGATCCATTTAAATACAATAAGAATCAAATGAATGCAAATAACTTTACATTTTATTCAAGTTGTCATAAAATGTGGTCCAGGATCGACTTTTTTCTAATTTCAGACGCACTAATGTTTTTTGATCCCTATATATACATACAAGCTCGACATTTGTCGGATCATTCTAGGATCACATTAACTTTCAATAAGGACACTAGCCATAAGATACGCTTTAGAGGTTATAATTGGACATTAAATCCATATCTATTGCATAAAGAAGATGTAATAAAAGAAGCTCAGGATTTCTTTAATCAATTACTAGCTAATCTTTTGGAACACCGTCATCCATCTGACATAGAATGGGCAACTACCAAAGCACAAATTAGAGGAATGTTTCTCCAAAAGGCTACTTATTATAAGAAATTACATGTGAGAGACATACAAGAATTGGAAACTAAAATTAAATTACTGGATCAGGATCTAATTGGGAATTATAGTAAACAAACTGAAACGGAGTTATTAAAATGTCAGAAGGACCTTTTTTTACTACAAAACAGTAAATTATCATTTTATGAGCAGAAAATGCTGGTAAAATATGCCAATCACATACAGACCCCTTCAAAAGCACTAGCACGTATTATTAATCAATCGAAAATACCTTCTCAAATCTCTGAAATACACTTTAATAATAAAACATATACCAATACTGAAGATATCATGAAGGCATTTGAACTAATATTTTCACAAGTATATGGTGAGCAACAGGAAGTAAATATAAATAAGAGTAATAATGATTTTCTACAGAAAATTATCTTTCCGAAGATTGGTGATGAGCTTCATATGAACTTAGTTAAACCAATTTCTTCAGAGGAGATAAGATGCAATTAAGAAGTTGAAGCCATATAAAGCTCCGGGACCGGATGGTTTGACCACAGAATTCTATAAAACTTTTAGTGATATATTGGGGAAAATACTTTCACAGGTATTTAACTATATAACTAACAATAAAATTACTGACCCGCACTTTAATGCTTCGAAAACTATTCTTATACCGAAAGAGAATACTGATTTACATAACCCGGATAATTATAGACCTATTTCACTTTTGAATATAGATATTAAAATTATGACATCGATTTTGGCTAATAGATTGAAGAAGGTAATTAACCTGATAATATCAGATGAACAAGCCGGTTTTATAAATGGCAGACAAACTACAGATAATACGTTATCACTTCATACACTGATTTTTTTATGCCACTCACAGGAATTTTAATGCATATGCACTCATAATTGACACACAAAAAGCTTTTGATAGAGTGAACTTAGAATGTTTGCTTGATATTTTAGCATGTTTTAATATACCGCAATAATTCATTTTAACTTTAAAAAAACTATATAATAATCCTTATACAAATCTAGTTATTAATAGGAATCTCTCAAAAAGAATTCAAATTAAGAATGGTACCCGTCAAGGATGTCCATTATCTCCTATATTATTCAATTTATATTTAGAACCATTATTTCTACACATCAAACAAAATATTTATCACAATGCTCCAATAATTTATGGTACGAAGATTTCCATGGCTGCTTTTGCGGACGATTTGAATATTTACTGCACAACACCTGTTTCAGATATTAAGAAAATATTAAAAGCTGTGGAAGACTTTGCAAAAATATCTAATTACAAAATAAATTTAAAAAAAACAAGGTATTCCCATTAAAGACGCCTACACCCTTCTCGCTTTTACCATTGGTAGGGCAGGTAAAATCCGAAGAAAAAATAAAATATTTAGGGGTTGTTTTTTCAACAGATAATAGAGACTTTTACGTAAATAATGTTAAGTTAATTTGGGAACAGATAGTCTCTGATTTAAAAAGATGGGATAATCTGAAATTACCAATAATGGCAAAGACCTCAATTATTAAAATGAACATGCTTCCCAGAATACTATACATCTTTAGAGCTACTCAAGTTCAAATTTCCAGGAAATTCTTCAAACAACTTCATACAGAATTAGCTAGATTTGTATGGGAACCTAGAAAAGTTAGGATATCTTATGACAAACTGATGACTCCGAAAAATAGGGGTGGGTTGGAACTACCGAATTTTGAAACATATTATTTAATAATAAATGCTAATAGAATTCTAAGAGTAGTTAACTTTGATAGGATCAATTCGAAATGGGCTCCTAAGTGGTTGATTCTAAATCATAAACATGTTGCTGGTCTGGGTATTAATTGTAAGGCATTACCTTTTTTAAACAAAGATACCCTTAAAATGTACGCTTTGATGGAGCATATCAAAATATATATAATATCAGTACAAAGTCTGTTTAACTCACTAAATCTTTTACAATATATGATGATTTTTCAACCATTTCACAAAAACCCGAATTTGAAAATTGGTAATCAGTTGATAGACCTTAAGAAATTCCCACTTATAAGTAATTTAACCATACTCGATTTATATCCCTTTCTAGGTATCTCAATACATAACATACTAAGAGAGATGGATCTTCCTAACTCGTATTTAATCATAATAAGACAGTTAAAGGACTTATCAATAAGTTATTTTAGTAATAGGAATTTCAAAATTAAAGAAGAAGATTTAAACATTTGCCTAAACTTATGGCAAACCTTAACACAGGAATGTAAATATATAACAGCGTCATATAGTTTGATGAAAGAGGTGAAATACAATAACCAAATACTTTTATCGAAATACTGGAAGGAGAAATTGCTAACGATTGAAGATAGTAAAATAGTGAGAGCAATTAACTTAACCTTAAAATCAGTGTCCCTTCAAAAGTTATTATTTACTCAGTTGATGATATTTAATAATGCGTATTATACGCGTCTCACTTTACATAAATTTAACTCAAAAAACTCACCCAAATGCCCATATTGTATAGATCAAATGGTTGACCTTTTACACATGTTCTGGAGTTGTAAATGTATTTTTAAACTCTGGAATTCTTTGAAATTCCAACTACAAAAAATGGGATATCAACAGTCTACACTTTCTTGGGAGTTTATGATTCTGCATATTCCGCCAACTAATTTGGATAGATCCCAAAGGATCATACTCGTAAATATTTTTTTGTTAATGAAGCTGTATATAGCTACAAATTGGTTGAATCCATCCCAGACTTCATGGGAAAATTTCAAGAGTGTAGTGATAAAACATATCTTAGCACATAAATTATTAATTAGTGATCATAAGAAAAGTGTAAATAATACAAAAATATGGGAGCAAATCTTTAACATTGTCTTAGCTTAAGGTTCCATTCCACTTTTCTCCGGGAAGTACAGACTAACTATGGAGTTGTCTATAGATAAGCCTTATACTGATACTAGATTTTTATTCTTTTTTTTCTGTAATATCTATTTAGAAGTGTATAGTTATGTATAATGATTCTATGTAACTGTTGGAAGCATTCATGTATATATTGTAAATAGGTTGTAGTATTGTATTAACATTTAGAAAAAAAAAAAAAGAAAAATAAAGAATTATTATTGAAAAAAAAAAAAGATCAATCTAGAACTGGTATCCCATGCCAAACTGCTATTTGTAGTTATAGACGACCACATGAAATCTGATCCATCTTGTCGAAGCCATAAAGAATACACACTAAAAGCTAGGATGCCTCTATACTTTATACCTTACTGACTCTGCTAGACAAAACATAGCCACTTTCTTTTCTACTCCTCACTCTGTTATAAGCCTCTCCTATCCAAACTAATTTCAACTCCTCTCTATCAGCTAAACTAAACAGTGCTACAATAAAGAAGTCAAATTCTTAATCAAACAACAGTCTAGATCATACCACTGTCTCTCATTCTCTGAACCAACTAGACTGGCTCAAACTAAATACTGCTCTATTGTTCTCACAATTCTTTGTAACCTTTAAACTACTGCACATCCCTGAAAAATTGCCATCTCTTCACTCCATCTATCAACCTTGCAATAGAAAGAGACCTCTATGCTCCACTGACAAATCAATACTCTCCATAACTAAACCTAACAACATTGCAGGATACGCTCTGTATTCACACTGCATTGCTAAAGGCTGTAATACCATCCCACTCCAAGTAAGAACTGAAAGACTTTAAAAGCCAACTGAAGCAACACCTGATAGATACATGTCTCTGCACCTGCAGCACCCCTGGTTAAACTGGTACTAATATATCTATATGAATTTGTGCCATAACTCTCTGCTGCACACAACATAATGTAGTGTTATCACAACTATACCATCCTCTATCATCTCATCTCATTTATCTTACTTGTGCCTCCTCCCATCCTTCCTTTATTTGGGATGCTCTAACTTTCTATCTTAAAAACTTTTATTTATATACAACCCATGTAACTATTATATTTAATCAAAACATTTTGTAAATGATGCGACTGATATCAAAGATGTATGAATAATAGAGCTGATGCTCATGAATGAAACTGACTGCAAATGATGAAATAATGCAGACAAAGTCCAGGGTGTCTGTATAATGGAGCTTTTCTCCCTGGGTCTTCAGGAAAAAAAGGGCACTGCTCAGTCAGGCTATCCCAGTGATCATAAGCCAATAAATAATATATATATGTTGTGTGTGTGTGTGTGTGTGTGTGTGTGTGTGTGTGTGTGTGTGTGTGTGTGTGTGTGTGCGTGTGTGCATGCGTGTGCATGCGTGCATGTTTGCGTGTGTGTGTGTGTGTGTGTGTGTGTGTGTGTGTGTGTGTGTGTGTGTGTGTGTGTGTGTGTTTATGATTACCTAATGAATCAGTGACTGCTCAAAAGAGCAAACAAAAAAGATCTTTATAGACTGAATCACAAAATAATAAAAGAAACCCCCCCATCTCCTGCTAATTATATACCAACTTTGAATCATACAACAATAGGGAAATGGTAAATATCTAGACCCTACTGTCCCATGATCTGTCATGCAGAACAGCTGGCTTCCAGCGTAAAAGCAGGAAAAAGTAGAAAGGTGCAGTGGTATGTTAACCAAACTCAGAATCCAAATACAAATAACACCACTGGAGATGCAATCACTGGTTATAAAATAATGAATTTAATTAAAATAATAAATGATTGAGAGCTTTGGTCTCAACAGACAGACTTCATCACAAAATGGTGAAAGAAGTACTCTGAATTATTTTAGTAATTGAAAGTCCATGAGGGTTATGAAACGAGACAAGGCTGGTGGAATAGTTTTAATGGATTATTGTATCCACACCGGGAAAATGGATATTTTATGAGATGTGGATATGTACAGATGAAGTGAAATGTAAATGTAGATGCTGGTGCTGGCTACCCAAAATACGGCACATGACGAATGTCCAAAAATGAAATTTTATTGACCTACCATAAACTGGATATGATTTTAAGTGATATGTTAAGCCTAGGGACCATTACCCAAGATGTCTGACGGTATTTAAGAGTGGTTAACCTGACAATTCCATCAATTTTTGGAACCCAAAGTCCACAAACACCATTTAGATCCCCCATTGAAGTCACGTGTAGCAGCAATGGGATCTAAGACTGAATCATTAACTGCTTTTGTGGACTACCATTGTAAACACTTGGTTAAAAATAAGTCTCACATTTTGAGGGACTCTTGGGAGGCTTTGGAATTGTTGAATGATGCCAGCTGTACTGCTGACATAATCTTTGGGACCACTGATGTAATTAAACTTATTTCTGCGATTACTCATAAAGTTGGATTGGATTACTTTTTCAATTGTTTATTACGGGATAAACAAATAAGTGCGGTTGATTTATGTGTCATTATGCAGTTTGTGGATTTGGTGCTATCTAACAATTTTGTGTATTTTGAAAGTAAGTTTTTCAACAGGTTTCAGGGTTCACAATGGGAGCAAAATGTGCCTCAGTGTATGCAAACCTGGTCCTGGTTTGTGGATTGTCCCTTTAAAAAACAAATATATAAATAGTTTAGGATGACATTTATTTTGTGGAGGGATGATGTTGCCCCCTTTCAACAATTTGATAAATTTTTAGAGGGCACTACTCATTTTTTTTTAATTTGCTATTGTATGTGACCCAATATAATTTATTTGTATGTGGCTATTGAAAAAGATAAGGTGAACAACTATTTTATGTCTAATATTTATCGAAAAACAAGTTATTCAAATATCACATCATGTTTGAATTTAATTGATTTAGTTTTGAAAAATAATTATATTCACTTTGGAGGTGAATTCTTACAACATGTACAAGGTGTAGCTATGGGTGCTACCTGTGTCCCTACATATGCCTCCCTAGATATGCTAAACTATTTAGTTGTAGGTCTTTATAAAATTGATGGGGGTTTTAAATCTAGGATACATAGGAAATAAACGTTTTCCAGTTCATATTTGTACTATGCAAGCGCCCATCCATTTCATCAAAAAAGAAACATTGTAAATGGACAGTATGTGAGAGCTAGCAGAATGACCTCTGTGGTCACTGATTTCAATGATGAATGTGAGTTTCTGAAAGGCTTATTTAAAGACAGAAGGTGCCCGCTTGACTTGATACAAGATGTCAAACGAGAGGTAGTTGATGGGAGAAAGGATATATTTTGGCCCATATTAGGAGAGACTATTTTGGGTGTGGATATACAAAGGCAAGAGAGTACAAATCAAGAAGAAGTATGTAACAAAGCTTTTGTTACAGAATTTAATGTAAATGTGTATATAGTTAAGAACATTATTGAAAGGGAATGGAAAAGGTTTATTGGTTTAATGAATATAGTGGAAATACTTAAAAAAATTCTTGAGTAATGTATAAGAAGGCACAAAATTTAAAAGTTATTTTGGAGCAGCATAATGAAATAAAAAGGAATGCACATGTTAGAAGGAAAGTTACATTTAAATGTGGTGCCTGTTCTCAGTGTCCATGCATATGGCACAAGGAGAGGGTGTATTTAGTTAGCAGGGGCAAAATAATTGAAGGAATGAGTTATTTTAACTGTAACTTTTTTGGTGTAGTTTAGCTAGCCCTTTGTGAATGGTGGGAAACATTTTATGTTGGTAAAACAGAATGTAAACTTAAGAAAAGAATATGCAAACATTACCATGACATACAGACAAAAAATGAAAGCAATGCATTATATAAACACACTAAGAAATGTACAAGGGCTAGGTTTTTATTTTTTCTTCTCAAAGATATAAAATATGATGTGAGAGGGGGCCGTGGGAAGCAGGAATTAAATACAGACAATTGTGGTGGCAAATTATGTTACAAGCCAACAAATTCCATGGCCTCAATGAGTCTCTGTTTTTCCACTTCTTAAAATGAGAGCAGCCAAATTATAATATGAATGCTTATTAGCTTTTACTGCTTATGAGTAAGCTTCCTTTGAATTTTTAACATAAAGGTTATATGTCAGCATATTCTCTAAGTGAACAATATATTCCCCCGGATTCATGAAGCTCGGCGCAAGGACGGCGGTAGGCTTGCGCCGACAGTGCGGTGTGAAGATGGCGCAGTAGTGCCAAATGCATATTAATGAAGGCGCGCTGCCGACACAGCCACATGCACAGGAAAGGAGCGCAAGTGCATAGGGAGTGTCGAAGTGCCGCACGGAGGCGTGGAAATGGCAGCTGTCGATGTGCAACCTAAAATGCTTGCATATAACAAGTTGCAAGATAGTAATCACATCTGTCAGTGTCCGTGGATACTGAAACGTATGCAAAGCATGAACGTGTGTTTCGCATATGTCCGTTAAATGGATTACAGATATTTTACTGGTACCGTCACAATTAATAAAGCCCACGTAAGCACAAAGACTTAGTAAACATATGTAACCCACAATAAGGATATGCAAATGCGCCTGCACGTGTGCAATCCGCTCACAGCATAGCAAATGAATGCTGTTTTCTACACGTTATTTATATATCTATATATGGATATATATATTTGTGTATAGATATATATCCACAGACTTAAACTAAATAAATATATGAAATAAAGAATGTACAGACATATATATATATATATATATATATATATATATATATATATATATATACATATATGTAGATATATATATATATATATATATATATATATATATATATATATATATATATACACACACGCACAATACATTAATTGATATATACATAACAAACATATAAACATATGTCCTTGTAGATATAACACATGTACATAAATAGGTTACATTATAGCTATTATGGATAGACATACAGACATGCAAGAAAGGTAAATACACTGCTGCTTTCCAAATCATTGCCCGGAATGTACCAGTGTGCCAGATGTGCAAGTTCTACTCTTTAAACATGGATATAGGCGTCCTTTGCAGGACCCCAAAAATTGATCCACTACAGGCACCATCCTGTAATGATTGAAGCAAAGAAAGTCACATCTGCAGCTACAATGTAGCTGTACATGCAACAGTAGCTTGTGCAAGGGTAATAACACATGGGTTGACAGAATGTATGACATATGTCCTGATACGCGGAGAGTGGATAGTGCGTAGAAGTGTCTTCATACTTTATTATCGCTCACATTAAATATGTCTTATGACTACTGTGGAGGGGTGTCAGGTATGGGAATCATGGGTATGCAATAATGGGCCTAGGTGCCTAGGTGTTGGTTGGCACAGATTTATTAGGCCCGCCCCATGGGAGTGATTAATATTCCTATGTGGGTATAGCACAAGCCTATATTTTCCAAAAATTAAGAACCCATCTACTGGATATTGTGTAAACCGTTGGGGGAAGACGTAAGAACTTATATCAGTGTCATGTAAGCGATTATCATGGACGTACATGCGTACGAATAAGATGGTAGCCATACCTCTCAACCTTTCAGAATAAGACATCTGGACAAAGGCATATTAAAATAAGTACAAATAGGGACTATTTTAAATATTCCTCTTACAAAGTTAGAACATTGATAGAATAATGGATAATTCAATAGTATGAATGTTTTGAGGGTTATTAATTATAAAATACTAATGTCTGTCATTATTATCTAACCTCACAGTTCTTAATGACTTGCCACTAATTTACCAGAAAGGCACAATATTATGAAAAAAGGAACAAAATTATAAGTCTAAGTTCGGGACATTTACCCAAAATGTGTACAGTTGAGAGGTATGAAGGTAACCCTGTCCTAAATAAATGTACAGAACTAGAGATATTAGGTGGACAGGTGTGAAGAAAGACGTGATGACAAATGACAAAACATGTATAAGTCAAAAGCATGTACCTCGATAAATGTGAATGAATACTTATGCCCTGTGATAGTCAATGTGGAAGGTTAATAGAAACAAAATAAATGTGTCCCTCAGGGTGTTATGCAGTGTCCCTGATACAATGTTCAGTCTCCCACACTCGCATGCGAGTTCTGCCACTGACAGAAAGCGCAAATACCGGCGAACACATAAGGTAGATGATAGCATAATATGTTTTGATTAGCACCTGTTGGCTTTAGTGAGGAACACAACACTCTGGGCGGGTGTTTCCTGCAAAAGGAATGTAATTGCATCTAGTCTGTGATTTCTTCTTGTGTGTAGTGGTGTAATAAAATGATATATCTTGTATCAGAAACAGATACATGTTATAGGAAACAGTATTATCAACTATACTACTACAAGAAAAATCTGAAGGTATGAAAAGTGCTGAAGTAGTCAGTTTAGTATTGACCGCAGGTATGTGTTGACTTGTCAAATGTCACAGCTGTATATATAGTACCTATAGGGCTGTCACCTTTACAAATGATGAAAGTGGGTGCTGCTCTGTAAAAATGTCAGACGTAGCAGGTCAAAACATACCTACAGACATGCATACTCCACAAATAGACATATTAGCATACAGCAAAGCTTAGGCCAGGATTCATGGAGCCTTGGCCGGCGTGTACGAGTAGAGTAAGAGTAGAGCAAGGCAAGATGTCTGCCGAGCTATTCAGCAATATCCTGTAGGGGCGTGTAAGACAGCCCCTAAAACGAACGTTGCACGGACAATGTTAGGATATGCAAATGAACCCATTTGTAGGTGAAAGCTATGCAAATGATGTAAATTTGCGATACATGAAACAGTAAGCTGTCCGTGCAAGAGTAGAGTTATGTGCAGAAATGTACCCGGATGTTAACCGAGTTACGTTCTGCAAGTAGCTAAACGGAGCAATGTCAGCTGCAAATAAAGGATGAATTTAGTTGAAGAAGCATGCCAATGGCCAATTATAAGGCCAGTGACATTTTTTTTCCATTGGAAATTAATACAGCTCTATTTGTCCTCCCCCGATCTCCGGTGTTTAAGCGTAGCGCAGACGAAAACGCGTTGCGCTGTCAAAACAAGAAAAATATTTAAAATATACATACAAATTGTAATTTTAGTTAAAAGTTAGTTCGCCATGCAAGTGAATGGCAAGCTGAAGACAACATGGCTACTGAGTACTGGTTGCTATGTGTGGAAGCGCTCTGTCAGAGATGTAACCAAGCATTAGTAGGCAATCCGATGCAATTGAGGCTGAGGATAGTGAATCACAATTTGTCATGCCATATGGGCCAAGCCACTACAGTGTAAGAGTAGGTTAAGGGGACTATCAAAGTAGAAGATAGGTGACATCATGAGTGTGTATGTATAAAACACTGTAATCTTATCAGAGCAGTGTGTCACATGTTTGCTGTCAGTTACTCATCAGTGGAAGAGGCGTGTTATGATTTATCCTAGGTAAAGTCAGGAAACTGACGGTGTACGCCACGGACATCACTGAAGTTTCTTGCAAACCTGCTTACAGTGTGTTCACACCTGTGTGCACCTGTAAGCCCGAGTAAGAATGTGTGCACGCGTGTCAGCCCATGTGCGCACGTTGAAGAACGAGTAAGCTAGTGTAAGAATGTTGAAGCCCGTGTAATGTCGTGTAAGCCAGTGTACGCTTTTGTAAGCATGTATAAATCTGTACTACACACATCACAAATGTACTGCACACTCTGAAACACATGCTGCCAATACTACACATGTCAGTCAAATGGCACATGGATGGATAATAAATCTTCAGAATTAACAGTGCTGTAAACTATACTACATTGATGGTCATAGCTGCAATGCATCATGCCTGCTTACATACACCTAGAAGGATATCACACTTTGTGTTAACAACATTTTAACATTAATACAGTGCTATAAAGCAACATGTTAGTCTGTTCCTGCATCAATGTTACACATTACAGGTGGTGGCACAGGTGTCATCATATGCACAGGGTATGGTGTTTCTTTTCCAGAGCCTGTCATTGAGCCATCCAATCAACATGTAAGTATGTGTGTGTGTGAGGGACAACAGTGTTTGTATGGCCCAATGTTGATGCAATGTGTGTGTGTATGTGTTAGCCCTAGCTGTTTGTTTTATGTGTGTGTGTCTGCATGTACACAGTTTCAGCATGTGTCAGCCATATACAGGAGGTTGTTGGACAGTCACAGACCGTACCTGCCAGGCTGTACAGATCACCACTACTGGCCATGGACACCCCTCCATGCATTCAACAATATTCCAGTCCTGCACCTGTCAATGTATACACATACATTTTTGGGATCTGTATCACAACCTGTGGATAAACGGGAGTCAGTAATGTTAACCTGATTTGCATAGTATTGTCAGTTAATACATAGTTATATGAGCCATACTCATCCTCCAAAGTAATAACCACTACTGACTGTTGCTGAGATGTGCACACGACCGTTTAAAGCTGCTGTACTATCATTGTTTTCAATGTCCCTTGTAATACCCAGCAACAAAATAACTGGTCACTACACAACTATAACCCAGGATCACTACAGCACACAGTATGTGCACTATCACAGAGCCATAGCAGATTTACATACATCAAAGGTGATCATGTACAGATAATGCAGCACATTCAATAGTGCAAATATCCACATACATATCTATATCTATCTACATTATATATATATATATATATATATATATATATATATATATATATATACACACACACACACACACACACACACACACACACACACACACACACACACACTTGACAGGGTTGGGATCAGAACACAGACCTAACTACCTTATCACACTACAGCATTACGCATTTACAGAACGTGCTACCGTGATTACTAGATCACAGCATTCACACAGGCATACGTCTAGCTTGCTGGCATCAGCATCAAAGGCAAAGACGCCGTACGGATTCTATGGAGAGTGAATAGTGTAAAAGCAATGTACTGTTGTCATGCAGCGGGAAACTCACACACACACACGTGGCAGGATTGGGATTAGAACACAGACCTAACTACCTTATCACACTACAGCATTACGCATTTACAAAATGCGCTACCAAGATTACTGAATACAGCGCTCCCAGAGGCATACTTCTAGGTGGGTGACATCATCTGCAAAGGCAAAGACGCCGATAGGGAATGTATGTGGTGTGAGGCATCTAAAAGCATTACCATGTCCCCAGGCAGCTGGAAACACACACACACACACACACACACACACACACACACACACACACACACACACACACACAGAGGCACGGCTGGGAGTTGAACATACACCTAACTACCTTATCACACTACAGCAATATGCATTTACAGAATGCGCTACCAAGATTACTCAACACAGCACTCCCAGAGGCATACTTCTAGGTGGGTGACATCATCCACAAAGGCAAAGACGCCGATAGGGAATGTATGTGGTGTGAGGCATCTAAAAACATTACTGTGTCCCCAGGCAGCTGGAAACATACACACACACACACACAGAGGCACACACTTGGCAGGGCTGGGAGTCGAGTATACACCTAACTACCTTACCACACTACAGTAATACACATTTACAGAATGCACTACCGAGATTACTGAACACAGCACTCCCAGAGGCATACTTCTAGGTGGGTGACATCATCCGCAAAGGCAAAGACGCCGATAGGGAATGTATGTGGTGTGAGGCGGTTAAAAGCATTACTGTGTCCCCAGGCAGCTGGAAACACACACACACACACACACACACACACACACACACACACACACACACACACACACACACACACACACACACACACACACACACACACACACACACACACACACACACACACACACACACATAAAGGCACACACTTGGCAGGGCTGGGAGTCAAACATACACCTAACTACCTTATCACACTACAGCATTACGCATTTACAGAACTCGCTACCGAGATTACTGAACACAGCACTTCCAGAGGCATACTTCTAGGTGGGTGACACCATCCGCAAAGGCAAGGACGCCGATAGGGAATGTATAGAGAGTGAGCCGTCTGAAAGCATATTACTGTCCCAAGGTAGACATAGACAAACACACGGCAGTGGTGTGATCGGGGCAACTAAATGTCTATGGAGCACTACAACAACACTACATAGATATGGGACACGCCGCAGACAGTACACCCTGCAAGACAGTCAACCAGTGTGTTCAATGTAGGCTTCCATCGTGACATTGAAAATGGACATCTGTTGCCTAGATGTCCACCATCGCTATACAGGATGTCAATGGCCATGCCCATACACAGAGGCACATCACCGACACAAGGTGTCACTGGCCATGCCCACATGCTTAGTATCACACGTCTGTTTGGAATGAACTGTGTGTCCATCTACACAATGGCGTACTGGGCATGCTCACACAGCAGTTGCAAAGGGCCGTCTTGCATGCACATGGATTCTAAACATGTAAGGGTGCAGTTTGGAATGTACTGTGTGTCCAACTACACAACGGCGTACTGGGCATGCTCACACACTTAGCAGTTGCAAAGGGCCGTCTTGCATGCACATGGATTCTAAACATGTAAGGGCACAGTATGGTATTACTGTCCCCACGTACATGAAGGCCACTCACATGTATTGACCAGTACACACTCAGGAGCCATCACAGATGTCTGAGGTGCAGATCACAGAGGTACACACCGCAGTCTACAATGTAGCCATCAGACATCACCATGTCGTTGGACCAGCAATACACAGCCATACATCAACACAACACTGTGTGACTCATGACCAGTGGACTGTACATAGGTGTACAGCAACTGTGCAGACTACACATGTACCAACAGGGTTCCATCATGTGTTATGCATTGCAATGATACCACTGTACATAACCAGGTCGGCTCTACACATACCAGGGGCCCTGGGTCTTACACAGCTGTGACAGATGACTGTCGCTATACACCAATGAACACACATGTTTGGATATGTCATACATGTAATTGCAGTGGATATGTGCATGGACCACACACACAATACATATGTACATAGCATAGCTTTTGCTGTCCTCCGTGCAGACAAGTGGCTACAGCAATCATACGCATGCAAATGGAAGGTGGGTCCATGGCTGTTGAATGCTAACAGTACATGAGGTAGCAATGTTGACCGAGGACACATTCCCTCTGTACTAGTTACCCATGACACCCATCATATAATACAACAGTCCATGTGTTATGTATGTCAACACACATGTCCACCAATTGCAATGCATACAAACATGGCTACATGATAGGCATGTAGGACCAACACACATGTACAAACTGTAGTGTGCATGCAGCTACCATGCATGTGCAGTAGCTGATGTAAGTAACTCATCTGTGCCTAACTACAACATGCAGTTGCAATGCAGCCCCATCATTGACACCTGTATATGGTGACATACTGACAGTACGGTATTGATGCCATTGGTCTCACCCATACTGGCAACCTGTACATGTCCTTTCTCTGTGTCACGTTGTGCGGGTGCACAGTACTGTGAGGGTGATGACCACATAGGCAAGTGTCCTCACCTCAACACTATGGGGTGTGCATTATAGTGTTGTTGACCCCGTGAGTGTGGACATGTTCCTGTAATGTGACAGGGTATTACTGCTACACAGTGAGGCCTCATGCTATCAAGTGGCCTCTAACGTTATCATTGGCCAGACCGCTGTGTACAACCCCTGCACCATGTCAACATACCTGTGATGTGACCTGGTATGGATGTCACGTCTCTGGCCACTGTAGCCTATTAAACTGCACACATGCTGCTGGATCAGTATATGTGTGGACATCTGTGGTATGTTACACTTTCCAGCAGTCTGGTTGAGGCTACGTATAGCATGCTTATATTGCTATACGTGCCTGTGAGTACTCCACAGTTACACATGGGAGACTGCAAACACTGCTACCTGTAGGCACATGCAAGTAGACCATAAGGATGGAACCAGGGCATCATTACCAGCATGCTGTTACTGTTGTTACCGAGACACATACTGTGAACATATAACAATGCATGCTACACCTGTACTACATGGTATGTCTGGTGCATGTCAGCAGTACACAACTAATGTAATATACATGTCTCTCACTATTCTTACACAACTAATGTAATATACACTTCCCTCACTAGTCGTACACAACTAATGTAATATACACTTCTCACTATTCTGTTCACCCTGTGCATCAGACCATTTGAGCATGTTCCTGCACCGATGGTGTGGATGACAGGGATGCGGCACAGGCTTCATCATATGCACAGGGTGATAATGTTTGCCAGGGGCATAGGCTGCACCAATGGGTGACATCATGTGTATGGGTAAGGGCCGGTGATATGATTGGACATGTCTGTTCAGTATGCATGTGGGTGTTGTGGTGCCCTACAGATGTGTTTGCTGTGTGCACACAGTTCTGCCTTTTGTGAGGCCTACACAGGGGTATTATTGACAGCTCCAGATTGTACAGACCAGGTTGTACAGCTCACTGTGTGCGGCCACGGCCACGTGACCTGTGCCTGCCAGGGGTTGCATGGGCACTACCAGGCGGAGGTATAGATTGGCTACTGTCCAACGACACATGTTCACTGGAACCGTGTCCCCACTGGGAATGTCCAGGGCCATGTCCACGTGGCCTGCTGTGTCCTGGTGTGGACAGTGCAGCACCAGCTGCACTGCTACTGCTACCGGCACTATGGGAGCGGGCATGTGAGGTGGCACGCTCACGTTGACCTGCACTAGGTGGTGTAGCTGGCCTACATCCATGTGGCCTATGCCTCACTCCTACCAGATGTTCCAGCACAGACAGCTCACGCTCGCAGATTGCCATGCTACGGTCAAGGATTCTGACCATGTCACCCAATCGCCTGTCCAGAATATCAGCAATCTGCTGTTGAACATTTGCCAATGCCTGGATGTTGTCATTTAGGGTACGGATAGCAGCCCTCTGCAGCCTCTGCCTTTCTCTGTTCTGCCATTCAGTACATGCCTGTGTCGCCATTACAGTCTGGAACATGCATCTGGTGATACCAGCTGCTGCGCTCTGTCCTGCAGGTGCATGTCTGCCAGAGGTCCTCCTATGAGCAGCACCGGCCACATGCCTGTGTGGCACATCTGCAGACATTACACTGACACCATGGTGTGGAGACACACCTTCTGTAGCCACCACACGTTCCTGTTCCACGCTAACAGACGCTGACTGTCCTTCCTCTATGGCCACTGGTGATGCGGTATGTGTTGGCAGCAGAACTGTGTGCGGGGAAGAGAGGGACATAGCTGGGATGGCAACCATTGGCACAGATTCAGCCCCTGACAACCCTTCCTGTACCTCATGCATATGTTCATCACTGCTAGTATCTGTGGGGACACTAACATCAGATGGACTGCAGGAGGGTAATGCACCTACATCACCTGTGAATGCAAAGAAAGACTCTAAATTACAATAGACACACACACACACACACACACACACACACACACACACACACACACACACACACACACACACACACACACACACACAGACACACACACACACACACACACACACACACACACACACACACACACACACACACACACACAGACACACACCATGCATGTGATTTGACAGACAGCATGCAGCTTGCCTGTGATACAGCAGACGGCATGCAGCTCAGACATTAATAGTGTTAGTAAGCATACCCCCTGGGGTGCACACTACAGCAAGCAGGTGTCATATCAGTAGCCATGCTGTTCACACAATCATGGTAGTATGCATGCATCCCCGTGATACATCATGTGGACCAGAACAGGATAACAGTACACATGGCTGACGTGACCTTGACATGTAATCTGCTGATGTGTGCATTAACATGCATACATGTCTGACACAATGGTGTCCTGACACATGTACAGCGTCGTAATGGGCATCACATTGCGGTGTTGTCTGCATGCCCTACAGATAGAATGCATGTTTAGCAAATGTGCATGTGCATGGAAGGGTAGTGTGAGCCATCTACATTGCTCTACAGTGTGAAGTACAGACACTGTGCCATTGCATGGCATCATGAGGCATCTATATTGCTATACAGTGCATAATATGTACACATTGCATAGCCATAACTGCATGCATACCCATGACATAACTGTGGATTGTGACCCACGATGCTGAGGTGTATACACACCAAACCATGCTGTGTCATGTGACAGGTCACTGGAGGACCTACAGATGACACCCCTGCACAACAACTACAGAGTCTTAGCTGCCTGGCAACCATGTCCACACATAGCGGACTTGTCAATTCACCATGTCCCACATGACATTGATGTACCACACACACGAGGTGCACAGCTAACGGTGATGTCCTACAGCAGCAAGGGAAATGTACTGTATCTGTGGCCTGATGTGGTGTCAATGTCTGTGGAAGCTGTAGAGGTGACTAATGTCATGCTATGACACAGGCGTGATGTTCAACACATCTTATATGGTAGACATCAGTGACACCTCCACTAGCTGTGCACAGGCTTTTAGGATGTCCAGTGTACCACATCAACTGTATAATCGGTCAACTAAGGCTATAATTGGACCATGTGTGGACAATGTGAAACAGGGTGTATACACATCACATCTACTGTGTGGCTACATATCTCTGGCCATCTCCCATGGCCATGTGTGCACATGCGCTGGACAAATGTGTGTGATGGCCATCTATCACACATGTCTGTGTTGTCCCATATGACATACACCCATAGATGTCAGATATGTCACCATTCACAGGGCTATGCAGACAACAGGTTGTATGTGTGGTATGTGGGGTATGGGTTATGGGATAGTGTGACATTATTGCAGCCAATACACTACATGTCTGGGACATGTCAGATAGCACATCACAATGTGTGCACCCATTGCAGGGGCATATAACTCAATGGTGACTCCTGTGGGCTGCCCATATCACAGCTCACTGTGTGGTACTGTTTGTGTACCACACATGTTGTTCCAATGTATAGTACATAAGCCTCCATTGTAGAACACCTCCACTGTTATATGCACAGCTAACCACACATGTAGCAATGACAAATACTGTGGTTTCATGTCGGTGTATAATTTCGTTTGTATATATTGCACATGGGTGGCCTGTGTGAATGATGAGTGATGCGACCTGTATATCATGAATGGAATGAACAGCAAGTGTACAAGTGTTAACTGGCCACATGGCAAATAGATCTATGCTTTAACTTGCCTGATACTGATGACAGTCTCACCTGCAATGGACTCATGTCTGTGCGGCACACCAGAGGTACCTGTATAGGGGTGACACAGCAGTATGAACATTATCCATGACTGTATGACAGCCACAGGGTGCACTGTGCATGTTAACACATTCGCCTGTACAATAGCATATAGTATGCACATGTGTGCATACACAGGGTAGCATACTGTAGTATGCAGCATGTGTGTCCACATACCATGCATATGTTGTTACATTACATAATGTACAGTGACACATGCACATAAATGGGATATAGTAGCCATATGTGCAGTACTGACTTACCAGGAAACTCCAGGCTCATTGGTTGGGAGACACCCACCTCCACGATGGCAGCTAGTGTTTGTGGATGCTGTTCTGAGGGTGTCCCCAGACTGGCCAGTAGCTCCACAGTGTGTGTGAGTGGGGGCTGGGTTGGTGGCCCACCACCTGTTCCACCTTGTTCCCTGGCGATTGCAGTGGCACGCTGTTTTGCATGTCATATCAAGTCCGTGCAGTGTCTGCACACCTGCTGGTAGGTGCAGTTATGGCTACCCACATCGTTCACCCTCCTGCGAAGATCCTAGATCCTGCCACAGGTCATCCCGCTGCTGGGCATGCTGTGGCACATGGTTGAACAACACCTCATAGTTCTCATGGAGGTACGGGATGAGGACATCATCCTCCTGGCGGCTGTATGCTGGAAGGCGTGTACGAGGCATTATCTGTAAGACATAATGATTGTGACAGGTCACAGTTTCAGAGATGTACAGAGATACTGCTGCACATACATTTCTATGACATCTAGTACATCTGCACAGTTATCTTTGCAAATCATCATGACACTGACACGACTGACATGTTTATGTCACACACATGTAACACCCGTTATGCATTGGATATCATCACCATATATGTGTGTCACCTCATTACAGTATTCATACTCCATGTGAATGCTGTCTTGATGTGGGCATGTCTGTTTGCCTGCACTGGTGTTCTTACCTATCTGCACATGCCTGGATGTGTCCACGGTAATGCTGTTGACCTTGATGCTGTGTATATGTCACATATCAACACAGACACAGCCTTAATGGACTTGAGCAGTGACAATGCACACATACGCATGGAAACCTGTACATGCATGTGTTTTGCCATATACATCTACACAGCACTGTACAGCTGTTCAACATCCTGCCATGGATCGCCTGTGTTGCACATGTGATAGACATGGGACAATGGCTAGTAGGACATCATTCGCAGGGATGCTTATCAAATATAGCATGTACGTGCAAGGTTTCCTAGCTGTATCCGACAGCCATTATGCCACCGCGAGGTGTATCAGTGCCACATTACTGATCCAGACAGGTGATACTACATCTACCATGCGGCCATCACACCATGTATGGCAGGGATGACATGTGCAGCTTTGATGGACAGGGTTGCATGGTATGGCGGGAGTATGTCACATGTATGGCACAGGGATCTGTCCAGCATGTGGCGATCCTAGTATTAGGACAGTGGCTGTCCATGACATATGTCTTTCAGATCAGGATAGGGACTGTAGCATGTCCAACATCATAGTGTAGCAAATGTCTTTATGCAAGGTAGACAGCATGCTGCATAGTGGAGGTGAGGATTGTGAAGGCTGGTATCGCCCATCCATGCATAGCCATTACCCCTTAAAGGTGATAAGTGATCCAATATTGGTCACCCAAGTGCTGTGTACGCCTGTCCAATGATCTCCGTGCTCATGGATGGCACCCTGTCATGACATGGGTACATTGTATGACTACCTAAGGGGCTTGGAGACATCACCAAGTCAGGAAGGTGTACTGCACAACACCATCCCTTACACAGTGTCCATAATGTTGACCACAGCCTAGGTGGTAGTTAATGGGCACAGAGATGTTCACCTAGCAGTGACAATGCTGATATCATCCATCAGAATGTGCACATATGTCACACACCTCACCCACACAGCCCATTATGTATGTTGTTCACAACACTGAGACAGCTATTGCTCATAGGTCATGGCCATTCACATCCTTACGTACACAGATGCCTGACATTTGTCTGTGTGGTATGGGCTACAATGAGGGTGGAGTACAACACTTTAACCCTGTTTTACTGTAGCTGGCACTGGTGTGATATGCACATGTCACTCTGGCACCTTTTGTAGTTGTGAGTCTGTCAACAGGCCACTGGTAGAACACTCCTGTGACATATAAAGGTATTTGTAATCAAACATCCGTACTGTCTTGTACATCTGTACTGCTAACATCTACATTGATAATGGTTCATGGACATGCAGACCATACTCAGCAGGGTTATAGTGCTGTGCCACCAATTATGACTGTCGTCACCACTTGTGGGTTGATATTATCCAACACCCTATCTGTATTGTATGTTCATGCTCAGCACTTTTTCAGAACTTGTGAGCATGTCATGAGCTACTGATTAATATAGCACCCATTCCACACCATTTCTCACAGGTACACTGTCTGTCCTCACATTTCCAGCTTGCTTACAGTACAACAGCTATTGTACACACGTAACTCACATATCCTGTGAGACATGGTTGTATATACAGGCATGTCTAACTGTCACATACCAGTGCTATTGCCTGTCTATATGATGGATATGTCGTACATGTGGCAATAGAGCAATTGTCTCATGTACACAGTCAATGCTCACCTCCCAACATACGACACTACAGCCTGTGGGGGATGCACATATGCAGCCCTGCTGGGGGTAATGCTGTCACCAACCCTGACTGTACCTGACAGTCATGTGGGGATGTGTAATATTCACAACACACCCCACTCATCACATAGTCTCACATGATCTCCACCACAGGCCACACATATGAGAACAACTTGTGCAGTGCCTCTCCATACCCTGTGTAGGCACCAAAGGCAGCCCCATCACCAAACACAACAACACCAACTTATAGCCCACAGACTCATGTGTGCCCAACACATACAGCCAATAGGGTGTTATAACATACACAACACACCAGTCATAGGTGACTCTGTAGGCGGTCACATTGCTGTTCCACTCAGCAGGCTACACAAGGCGATAGTCACTTACATCTTGCTGTCGGGTAACTGGTTCTGCAACATAACCTATGCACCCATGCCACACCTCACCAGGTACGATGTGACTGTCATTCTCCATGTTAGTGTGACTGCCCTGAGATGCAACTTCACAGACTACATGTGCAGGAACATGCAATAGCTCACCAGTCTTGTAGCCCTGAAGGTGTGGGCCAAGCCCTGGGGAGCATTATGCATTCATCCAGACTTGATACCACTGTACAACGACTGACTGTGTCACATCAACAGTTGCCTATGCTTCTGCTGTCATTCCACAGGCATCTGGTATCTGTCCGCTTTGACTGACCTGGTCAAACAACACAATGCTTTGGCACAGATTACCTGCACCTGTCAGCCCTGGGAGTACAGATCACATGTAAGGCTCTTGCTGCTTCTATACTGCCTATCTTGCACAGTTTCCAATAACAGTCACCACCAGAATGGGAACTAGCAAGCAAAACATGGGGTCATGTGACGCAACGCTTGACATCTTCCTCTGTGACGCACGCAGGCAAGGCACACCTTATAATGCACCACTTCAATATCTCTGCAGTGACTGGGACCTGCCTATAGGCTCTGCAGAGCACACCTGCAATGACAGGTTATAGACAGACCATACCTTTCAGGCACGTACCTGGACCGGCACACCCACGGCTGAGGTGTTCCCATATTCCACTATATTGTACACACATCCTGGCTAGTTACTTAGCACAATGCAGCAGAGGTACTCCACGTGCAGCTAACTGTGTCCAGAACTGCTATACACATTGTAACAAGCTACGGATTCAACAACATCCCCCACGGTTACCAGACTTCATTTGTTGGTGTACTGGACAGTAGGGCTCAGACAGCTACTACTGATGTGAGACTGACACTACCCCCACACTTAACTGGGATAGCCACTCATATACTGACACATTAGGCCAACGCTGTCCGTGAGTCATAACCTCCACTCGGCTGGATCAACCCATACACACCACCTCCAAGACCAACATTATCCTTGACATGAACACTACCAACATGTGACTGGTGTTCCACACCTGGGGTTATCCCCTCATTGGTGGATTCCGAACATATGCTAATCATCCTTGTTAGCCACATCCCGGCCCCACACCCTTCACGGCATACACAGTACATGAGTACTACAACACCTACTACAGACGTCTTATGACAGCGGTAGTTAACGTCATGATACCCGTGCAGATGGAAAATGCACATACAAATGCTGAAACATACCCCAATGCACTTCATTAGCATGTACAGGACTGCATGGACCATGCTATTCCACACAGAGCCATGATGGTACCCACCAGATAACAGACGCTGCTCTGGGGGTCAAGTTCCATGGACATAATTTGCAACAACGGGTGGAGGCTGTTGCACAGTGGTGTACAATCCCATGGGTGGGGTAGCTCACTGGTCAGCCTCAGTAGGGCCACGGGATCCCTCATCACATACTCCAAAACTAGCTACGTAAACATTACTGTGACACATTCCGGGGTGTACCACAAGGCATTATGGTGGTATGTCAGTAGTCAATGAAATACCCACATCTGCTCTCACATACAACAGTCACTCAGGAACATTACAGAACCAGGTGATGTTGGCAACATGCTGGTGGATGGATCCAATGCTAACATTACACCCTCTCAGTCACTACAGGGCCACAATCCATGCAAGAACATTGCGGTGTCCCTGTGGTCACACCTACACAGTACTGACCTGCACTCTATATGTCCTGGGACACTGGCCCCATGTCACCTTCCAAAATTCCAGGCTGTGATGTCCACAAACCTCTGAACGACATGTCTCCCCACTAGGCCACCATATTCAGTAATAGCCTTGTATCAGACACTGTGGCCCCTGAATGGAACACAGCAACAGTTATCACATTCCACACAGGTGGCGCCACAATGCACGAGTGGGACTATTGCCCTACACACCTGACTGGACTGTTCTGCATGGCTATGGGGCACATCATCATGGACGTCATTCACAGAGACATTGTTGGGCTCCGGTCCTTTGATGCCACCCGGGTTGGACTTGTTAGGGCCAGAGCATGGCTCCTACACCTGGTGGACTCCTTTCATACAGTTACCAGGGTAGTTGATGATGGTATGGGGGTCCACACAGCCTACATTGTCCTCTCATTGCCTTTCAGCACCATTCTCCATTCTGGTATTGACAACATACACATCCACCTGCACATCGTTCCCTATGTCTCAGGATGTTATGCAACGTGGCTCATGGACAGGACACACACAATGAGGGTAGCATACCATAGTACCTACTGCATTTCAGTTACACTTAGCATACCACAGTCCTCAGTCATAGGGCCTCTCATGTTTGGTATATGCTTCCCTGAGGTACAGGCTAGCACAGAGGGACTTTCCCTGCCTAGCTTTACAAACCACTGCATACAAAGCGCCATGATTGATCCACCAGCTGATACTGACTCCATCCATACGGGTGTCACTGTGATGGATACCTGATATGAATATCATGGCCTCAAGCTGCATGACACAAGGTGCATGAACATCACCTTTGCATTACACCATTCACCCACTGACTATGACATAGGTGGTAGTCCCCTACATACATGTCACATTGTACGTGTTCAAGTACACACGTATGTCGCACCCACTCCTGTGATTACCATATTGCCACTGTGGTGTGGATATCCTTCTACGTGGCCACACTTATCTGTACTGGGTGTGTAGCTGGTACATAGGCACCTATTGTACCTCTGAACTCCAGACTTCTACACACATTCAAGGGTACAACACCCCGTTTAGGGTGCACCTTACACAACAGCTACAGCTTTACATACCACAACATTAACACGCCATGACGTTTATTGAGCTCTGACAGTTAAAGTATGCAGCTGAACTACGGACACCACGTCTGTACATATTTGCATACTACATACTCAGGGGTGACCTCTGCTGAACAAACAGGGCCCATGTCCACAACAATATTATTTATTTATTTATTTATTTATTTATTTATTTATTTATTTTTATTTTACATATGTTGACCGGGATAGTCCGACTGGATGCATGTCCATTTTCAGCGGAGGCCCGGGGAGAAAAGCTCCAAGGGTAAGCAGATACAGCTTTACATAATACCAGCATTACATATTACAAACAGATTATTTACAGAGATTACATAAGTAAGCAAGTTAAACAAGTTCCACAGGTTAAAGTTAGTCCTGAGCACAAGTCAGGATTAAATTAAATTACACAGTAAACTGGTTAACAGATTTTTACACATTCGAGTTAGCCAGGCTTGATACATTGACATAGCCAGTTAAGTGACAAATGTTGTTTGAGTCTAGTTTTAAATTGACCTAAGGTGGAAAGTAATAAGATTAATAAGCAAAAGCCACTGTGAGCAACATGCTCATGGATATGTGCACACATGCAACGATGAGTGGGATGTGCTTGAGGGTTACATTCCCAAACCGGACACTCACCATGCTTTGGAACATGATTCCTATGTACATCACGCAGGGACACTCAGTAGCACTGTTCATGTGATACCTCACTTGGTGGATGGGAGACACATGTACTCCAGTGATCACTGCAGTGGCTGTACTGTGCAGAGGTGCAGGTAACACATGGCTCTGCTGTTCACAGGACACTACCCTAGAGAGGTGCCACTGGTGTGAACACTGTAGTTGTGCTTACACATAGACTTGCCAGACTGCATAGTACCCCACTATGAACCTGTGAGACTATTACATGTCCTTTGTGCATGGTTACTTGGTAGCTCTTCCATTTAGATTAGCTATCATGCTATTACAATGTCCCATGACTACAAGCCATATGTATGCTGTTATTGTACATGCCAATAGACGATATCTTTGGTATGCATGATATGCCTGTTATGCTGTGTAGCATATCTGACATATCTACCTACAATACTATACATTACACATATTTTACATAGTATCCCATAATGCAAAGCATACTTGCACAGCGGGACCACCTTAGACATGTCATTGTCATTATATGCCCATACACATGCCTATTGTGACAGTATATCAACATATACTATCCCCTGCTATGGCACGTACTTGTTGGACATACCCTACCACTGATGGCGGGTGGTATGGAATTGTTCTGTTTAAAGCCCTCATGTAGAATCCCTTGTGGTGTTTGTGATGTTTACCTTGTGGCCCACTGCTGGACGCACAATTTCTACAAGCGTTAGTATGCTCAGCAAGACATCACTACATAAATACCTATTCCTACTTCATGCATTGCGGACACTTTTAATTAATGCAAACCAGGCTATACATACACTAACATAATTAATACAAAACATGCCATACATACACTTACATCAAGTGTTCTACATACCTTGTTATCATTCCGGACTTTCGTCTCTCTTACACTGTTTAAACAGTTATATGGTATGAGCATACGGTTTGAATGTCTGGCAAGTCATCCTTATATACGTCGATACCTGTAACATGTGGTTTTCCTGAGTGACTAAATACTTGCACATCAGCTGTGCTGCTACTCCATTCACCTATTACGTGGCAACAGTGGGGTATAATTGAATTCTCCACTTGGGCGTTGCCCATTTGCCCTACCTTCGGGGAGACGGCCTGTATTGTGTTTTGTTGTGTGTAATTGCAACTGCTATGTGTAGAGACAAGTATAGTTTGGATTCATGTCCCCCGTGGATTGTGTGTGATGGCTAGAGTATGTGGTTCAACATGTGGGTGTACCTGTCATCCCAACTGTCTGATAACGGACTATTGCAAACAAAACCTGTAACATCGCCGTTTGTTCCATTATACAACAGCTACAATTTTGCATGGCGCCTTTAATTGTGTCTCTCACAAGGTATATTAACGGTTCTGCAGATGTAACTGACTGACTGGATGTTTGTGCTGTAATTACAGTCTGTATTGCTATAGTTTCTAGTGTGGGGGATGTCGGTGGGTGTACGTAGCATATACAGGTTTGTGGGGCTTGCATTTCTACATATTCCATATATATGTGTGCGGGCTCCTTCCCTAATTAAAGAGCTATCAGTTAGTAGACTTATGTTATGGGATTTTACATTGGGCCATTGTTAATTGGTTTTTATATAGTATGCAGGTGAGGTTGATACTTCCATACCTCCAGAATTTCAGCGATATGTATAGGGATATTTCTAAATGACAGCTATCCCATGTATTTCTATCCCAGATATTTGCAGTCATTGCAGTTGTGTTGGTGACAGAACCTCTTTGCCATGGGTTGCCACCTTTTCATATGGCCATTGTTGGACACTTGGGGGACACACAGTGGTGTTTACAGGCTGACACATAGCCACGGTCAGTACACAGGATAGCACATACTTTTATCCTCAATACATACCTATTGTTGTGGGACTTTGGCTACTTATCATATCGCATGTAACATTTACGTTTCTTACATACAGGCATGACTATTTCATGCAACTGCTACATAATATATGGGACATAATAATGTCCTACAATTTCGGACAGTTTCCCTTTGTAATGTTTTATGTCACACCTGCCCAGGGAAGGGCTGTCCCTCCTAATGTGGGACAGGTGGTAACCGTATGCCTACGGCTAGCTATACCTATACCTATCGTAATGATCTACCTCCGAGTTGGCACTAACAAACACACGATGCGGACACACACACACATTACAGACACACAGAAATGCACACGGCACCCTCAACACACACATACACAGACTACGGCACTCACAAACACAGTTGAACACAGTACCTACATGGACCACAGCACCGGCAGCGGTAACTAAATGTCCCTTCATATCGTCATACTATTACTCGGGGTTCTACTGTTCTGGTACTGTGTTCTTTCGGTCTTTCAGCCTCTTGGTTACATGTGTCGGTATGTGACACATTCCATAGTTGGCAGTATCCCATTTATTTGTACCTCCAAGGTGTTATGAATGTCGTTGACCTATCTATATATTAGCAGATATTGGTGAATCTGTATATATCAACATATATCACTCTATCACCCTTTCTGTCTGTATTATATATACGTATATATGTGTGTATGTATATATATATATATATATATATATATATATATATATATATATATATATATATATATCTGACAAGGAAAGTGACAGGCAAGCTACACCTTTCATTGTGTACTTGTCGGTGTATACTGTTTCCTGGAATCCACACGTTTGTGTCTGTACCTGTCACATTACACACCTGCCATAGATTAGGGTTACCACCTGTCCCACTTTGCGAGGGACAGTCCCCCTTTGGGCAGTTGTGTCCTGCAAAATATTTGTAAACATGGCAAATGTCCTGAGATTTTAGGAAAAACTTATTTCCTATAGTTTATGTAATAGTTGCATAAAACAGTTACTCTGTATCTGAACCACCTATATGTTATAAGAAACAGAATAAGTAACTAAAACATTACAAGAATAAGCTTTTATCTAGGCAAAACAGTGAAGTTCTGATTTTCGTACTGGCCGGGTGTATGTGTCGGCCTGCAGACATCTGACGTATGTCCCACATTGGTCATTTGAAGAGGTGACAACCCTACCATAGGTACATCTTGGCTAGCAATAGTGTTAGGTGATTGTATACATGATTGCGTGTTCTACTCCTGGCAGTGGTCATTTTACCCTTCAGAACAGACGCTATTAGTACAGGGGTGAATAATGCTGGTTTCACCTATTCTGGACATCATTGACCGTGATCTGCGCGATATTCGGAAAAGCTTAGCCCTGTTTCGTGCATATCCGTATAGTCATATTTAAACGTCGCTTACCAGCAGTGGGCAACGCATATTCCCACTAACATGTGCTAAACATGATATGATGACCTGCATCCGACATGCATTACTCGTGCCTTCGGGATTACGTTACATCTCTTGCAGGACGTGGGACCGGGAACATGCACGACGGTCACTGCATTTAACACTTGGACATCTGGGATTTGTACACGTGTTATGTCATATTGTATGTGGAGTATACTACGGCTGTTACTCCATACTGCACTCACATGGGTAACTCAGTTAGTTTACATATTGATGAGTCCAGTTAATGGTATGTCCATGTGATGTTTACTGGATGTGCTCCGGCATTGGGTATGTATATCACAGTGAGCCACACATGATACTGTGCTACACCTTCAAACGACCGTGGGTGGAGCATGCTGGGGTGATGAATACCTGTCATGGGTACACCCCATGCCTTGACACAACATGCATGATTACATTATGTGGAGCCCCTCATTAACACAGCAGGGAATCCATGCTGAGTGTGTGCAGAACAGTGCTTACACACACGTGCTCCCGTGATTGCCTCTGCTCCACTAAGCGACAGTTGGTTACTCGATGTTGTGGCGACAGCAGACACTGTTTGCCCCGTTTGGTGTATGGCCTCTGACAATCGGGAGTGTACCTACCGATGTACCTGGAAACCTATACACACAGCACCAACATATGCTGATAGGCGCATGTACTGTTCAGGTGTTGACATTCTGTGTTCCAATAGCTGTTGTGTGTACAATGTTTAAGGGGTGCCTATGTAGGATTCACACAGTGGGCCACCTATACATTACAATTTGCAGGTGGTCGTGTTTGTGTGCCATCCATTTTACTGTGTGTGCAGGTGGAGAGGTGTGTCAGTCCATAGGGGCCTACACTGTCAGAGTATGTGCTATACGTTCCCTCTTTGCCAAGGCGTAGGCATATTGGGCATGCATCCATCTGCCTACTGGGGCTGGCACAGTGTGTTCGTGGTCTGAATCCCTCTGTGCCTGTGATGGCCTTGACAATTGCGATGGGCTATGAGGGCCTTCACCATTTTGTCCCTGCTGCAGCTGTTTCCACAGGATCATATTATGTAGCATGGCACATACTATGAAGATGTGGGCACATGTGCCTGGAGAGTACTGCAAGGCTCCACCAGATGTGTCCAAGCACTGGAACCGTGATTTCAGCATCCTGAACACATGCTCTATGATGATTCTGGTTTGTGCGTGTGCCTCATTATGGCGTTCTTGCATGGGTATGTGTGCATTTCTGATGGGAGTCATCATCCACAGCTCCAGTGCATAGCCAGCATCCCCCACAAGGTGGCCATGTGAGATGTCCCCCCTGACAAATACCTGATACAACTGTGAGGCATGCCAGATATGGGAGTCATGGTAGCTTCCAGGGCTGCCAGCACACACATCCATGATAATGCCCTGGGCATTGCACACGACCTGGCAGTTGATGGAGTGGAATCCCTTGCGGTTTATGTAGCTCCTACCATGCTCACCGGGTGGTGACTTGATATGTATGTGCGTGCAGTCTATCGCACCCAGTACCTCTGGGTAGTGTGCCACATGGTGGAAGTGACGCATATTGCTGGCCAATTCCTCCTGAGTTCGGGGGAAGTATATATGCTCATTGGCATGTGGTAACATGGCATCCAGGAACTGGTGTAGTACCCTGGATGCTGATGCCTGTGAGATCCCCATTCTATCTCCAGTTGGCCTTTGAAAGGTACCTGTGGCTAGTATTCGCAAGCTTACACATACCTTCGTGTCCACTGGGATGGGTTCCCCTCTGTTGTTTCTGGTTCTCAGGCGTGGCCGGCACAGCTCCACTATTTGCTGTAAGATGTCCCTGTCCACCCTGTAATGCTCTACTATCTCCAGATCATGTAGCCCCTGGTAGGTTACCCTTGGTCTGAACACTCTTCTCCTCCTCCAAGGCCTGCGGTGGTTGTTGGCATCATCCTCCACAACACCGTCAGTCTCTAACACATGCTGATGAATCACAGCTATGGCAGCTCCCAACATGTACATTTTAAAAGTTCCCCGTGTGTTTACACCTATGGTGCAGTGTTTGGGAATACACAGGTGTCTGTAGGGTGCTTTCACACTTTATACTATTGTGCTGTGAACACAGATGATGTCATAGGGTGTGTATGTACGATCGTAGCTACAAGGTATCTTATGTGTTTTACAACTGAAACTACTATTGTGGTGCCTTTGGTGTTGAATTACATTTGGCTGCCGTGGATTACCTCTTGACCTTCCCTTTACATTTCTGCATGTTTCACCTACCATTTTCTGGCATGCATCCAGCAGTCTGCTTTCATTTGTACTTTCCTAGACCTGGCTTATCTTGCGTAATGTGTTCTATTGCCAGTCTACTGTAGGTTTGCTTTGCTCTGCTATGACAGATCTCCTATCTTTGCAATCCAATGCCCCCCTCCTTTCTTTGCAATCCAATGCCTCCCCTATCCTGTTTTGCAGGTTTCTGCAAGCAGACTTGTCAGCTGCCATCGATTGGCTGCCGTGAGTTGATTGGTGTTAATTGCTCAGTAGTACTCCAATTACCCTACTTCAGCATTTCCTTCTTTTCTTCCCCTGACCTTCCTATTTGTGCTATTGTTCGCAGCGCGTGCATCCGCTTACCGGGTTTCGGGCACGTTTTCATCCCCGTACACATGCGCTTTCGGGCACCATATGTGCTCTCAGCTAAATGATTGTATACCTTCCTCCCCACCCCTGTCCTGCAGCTTTGCTTAGCAATGGCCAGGCCACATTTGCATTGCTCCAATGTGCTTACTGCTACGGTGGCACACCCCTCTGCTGATGTCATGTATCTCCTCTGAGCCACTCCTCGGTGTTATAGCGCTGTGCCATATGGTACATCCTTCATCCGGTGGGACGTTTGCGATTCAGTATTACCTGCCTCATTTGCATGGCATTGACTACTAATTCATAGTTACCGTGCCGAACACTGTCGCAGGCCCTTAGCAACCCTTGCATCTTGGTTGTGGTGTACCATGCCTACCATTGCATATTATGGTGAAATCCTGATTTGTATTACATTGCGATTTTATGACATTTGTATATATTTTCTTTGTGTTCCTGTTTGCGCACAAATGCCCTGCGGTTGTACTGTGTGTTACTGTGGACATGACATTAAATGTTGTCTTTTAGGTGTTGTGCATCTTTTCTTATGCCATTGGCTGTGTATTTAGCCATTGGCATATGTTAACTTTATAATACATGAGTCTGGTCCACTTCCATAGCTCCGATGTTCTGTTTGGGAAAATGTAAACCGTGTTTTTTGGTTTACATTTCCGTGGGCTTATGCTACGTCTGCACCACTTCATGAATTGCTATATGCCTTCATGTGCATGGTGCGACACTGCACATGGGGTGATTACCATACCTATGCCGAGGGCTGCACAGTTCTGGCATACGCCGGTAGTGCATGTGGAATTGGATCATACCTGAATCGCTCGACAGCCATATTTGGCATTATTCCGCCTACGCTACGCCTGCGCCTAGCGCAAGCTTCATGAATCCCGGGGATTGTTTTATTTTTTATTTCCATGGTTTTGTATGATACAAAGTTTGGTCAGTAGATGGAGCCATCACATTATATATATTTATTTATAAAAAATATATGCATTTTTACCATTTGGATCTTTATAAGATATATGTTTACATTTATATATTTTTGTTTTAAGATTTTAAAGTGACTGCTTTTTGACAAACATTTTAACATTTGGGTTATATTATAGTTCTTTTTAATTGATATGGTGAATTCATTTTCACTAGTTGTGGTAGTGACACAGGCAAGTTAATGGTTAATACTTTTGAAATTAGGTTTTTAATTGAATAATATAATGTATTTAAATTAATATATTTAAATGAGTGGAACCACTTACATCTGATGAGGTCTTTCTGGGGAAGATGAAAACACAATGACTCAGTTAAGAGTTTATGGTCTAGTTTCTGTAATAAACATTGAGTGGTGTAATTACTGAACATGCTGGTGTGTTTTTCTCTTTCCTAGTGCCTTTTTCTTGTGCACATTAAAAGTAAAAATACCCTCTTTTTTACTGAATTTATTTGTTTAGCTAAGACTGTATGTTACAAAGAATTGCAAATGTCATACATCCATATTTAGCCTAGCAAAAACTTAGTGATTTATTAGAAAAGCATTACTTGTTTTGTTTAATATAGACTTTCGTAATGGACCATGTATATAGTTATTTGATTATGTGTTGTTAAATGTTAAATTTTGTTTGCAATTTTTTTTTGTTTGTTTTTTTTTTTTTAATTTTAATAACAATTGTTTCTTTTTAAGAAAAGATAGGCCATTACACAGCTTCAGAAATGGCAAAATGGGGATGTTATAAATGTTGAAGGTTCATTAACAATGGGCCCTATGTTACTGTGTAAGGGGCAATTAATGGTGTAAAGTGTCCATGTAAATGCAATTTTAACACCTTGATGGTTGTCTGTTTAGCAACAAGTATGTCATGTGCTGGATTTTACATAGAAAAACAATAGGAAGTTAAAACATAGAATATATGAACACATTTATGATATTAAGAAATGTAAGGGCACTAACCTCCATTAATAAGTTCATTTTTTTTGATTATCAATAGAGTTAAAATGAATGATAGAGGGGGACTTTGATAATTTATTCAAGGAGCTATTGTGGCAAATTAGAATGAATGCAACAAAACCACCAGAAAGTAATGAAAGTGTATCTATTATGAGATTTTTAAAGATGGAGAGAATTATATGAAATGTATATTTTATATTATATATTTATCAAATACTTTTAAAAATAATTTTATAAATAATAGCTTTTAATGGATTACGTGATTAATTGAATGTTTAGATTAGGTAAAAGGAAATTATGTCAGAAGTATAGATGAACTTTGAAAAAGTCCTGAGCTGTTTTTATGAGATGAAAGTGTTCTTGGTTATTTTACTTCAGTAAATGATTCCGAGTGTGTAACAAAGTATCACAGTGTGATATTACTGGTTGAACATTTGAGCAATGGAGAACTCACACAAGCATGCTTATTTTATTTACTATGTGGTTAATCTTAAAAGATTCTGTCCAAAACAAAAAAATAAAAGATCTCGCTATGGGAAGTAATTTGAACTTTTTCTGTAAGAACTGGTTTCTAAATTATCTAATAAACAATTGAAATCACCTCCTACAACTAAATATCTTTATGATTATTAGTTATGAAATCAAGCTTTTTTTATCTAAGTTAACAACCATACCCAGAAACCAATATATATTAACTTCTTCTTCCAGCTTTTCCCAGTTAGGGTCACCTCAGCTGATCACCTGTCCGCTCATGATTGGCAGTGGAGTTTTACAGTGTCGAATTGCCAGCCCGGCACCCAACCTTCCACAGAAGGCACACACATACACACAATCACACCTAGGGCCAATTTAGAGTATCCAATTCACCTACGGCATGTACTTGGGAGGAAACCGGAGCACCTGGTGAAAACCCACACAACCACAGAATGGACATGCAGACTCCACACAGAAGGCACCCCAGCCAAGGATTGAACCAGAGAATCTCTTGCTGTGAGGTGGCAACACTAACCGCTTCACCACCGTGGCCGCCCAAATCAATATATATTAACAAGAGTCCATATTCTATTCCTATATTTAAAATAACTAAAGTAAATAAACCTTCTCGTTCTTCATATTTGCATATAATATGAGGCATTTGAATTTATTTTTTTCCAAAGAATTGCTACACCTCTTCTCTTAGAGTTAAAAAGATTGAGCTAAGGTTAAATATTTATTGGAATTCCAATTGTTACTATTATTTTCATTTAAAACATGAGTTTCTTGAAGAAATATATGTGGGCTATTCAAATCAAGGAATGTTATTAGATTAGTCCTATTTTAGGGATGTTTAAATTATTAAAGATATCGATGTTAGAGCAATAGAATTATACAAAAATGGATACAATTTAAAATTGAGATAAATAATATAGAGAAGAAAGAAATATAAATTATTAAATGCATACTTGTGAATATATTATGATTAGGAAAGTAGATCTCAGGCAAAAGAATGAAGAATTAAAGATAAAAATGAAACATTAAGCAAATTAAATATATACATGGAATACTTACTATTCCCAGTCTTTTAAGAGACATTAAAAAATCTCAAGACCCACTATCTCTAGTCTAACAAAGAAAAGAAAAATATCAATCATTATACAGAAACTCTTCAGAACATATTTATAAAATGGCAAATCTTAATGTAATAATGAATAGTAAAAAATAAACATAATAATCAGAAATTAAAAAAATAGTTTATATCAATCTATAAGAAAGGGCAAGAATAAATATTTTAGAGTTATAATACATTTTTAAAGAAAAAATATTGCAATCAAGGACTGCAGATATGTAGAAATTTATAGTGTCTTTAATCAATACCTCTGACTTTGTCAGATTAGTGTTTTTTCCTTCATCTCAGAGTCATACTATGGTCAAAGGGTTTACGAAATACAACCTGTATGGAATAGACATCTCATAAATCTGAAATTCAGCCCCAATTTAATTTATACACAAATAGTTCAGTAGTTTTTTCCTGTTAAATATGCAGAAAGCATCAGTCTGTTAGCACTGTTAAATGAAAGAAACATTAAATCTTAAATAATGAAGCTTACTTCTGTTAAGGATTCAAACATCAATTAACAACTCAAATAAAACTTAGTTTTATGATGGTTGAAAAGAAAAAAGATTAAGAAAGAACACTTCTTACAAGTATAAAATAATAGCCAAGAGGAATGACAACTCTTAAACTGGCCACTATGATGTAGAGATAGGATGATACCATGCCTTGCAACAGTACAGGCCCTCACAGAATGTCCAGCCCCAAGCCCCCAGACCACTTCCTACAAAATTGTGGACCTCTAGCAAATCATTGTCAAATAACTGTGGATTGAAATAAAAAAAACAATGACATACACAGTTCCAGATCTCATAGCCTCAAGAAAATCCATGTGAGTGCAAAACCTGTTACTCCATCAACTCGCAAAGTCTCCAACAGCAATATTCAAAAAAAGTGTCACCATCTCTGAGCCCCCATCCCCTCATCTTCCATGACCCTATCCAGATTTCTTGTACAAAGAGGTTGAGAGGTATGGATGATACAAGTCATTATAAGTTGAATAATATGTCTTTGATACAACTACCCAATGCAAGAATAATTACATGAAAGTTTAAAAATATTACTGTCCAGTACTGATCTAATATCAAAAAAGTGCAGAAAGCACCCAGCAGTAACCATTAACCAGAAATATAGGCACCGGACACCTGACATTCCACCACAGAGCTTTTATTAATGAACAAAAATGACCAGCAAACACATAAATGCTATACACACATTGTTCCACGTTTTCATCATGAACTTGTTCAGATGTGGGTTAGTATGCTCATCTGAAGAAGATTATATATAAGTGCATAGCGTTTATGTGTTTGTTGGTCATTTTTGTTCATTAATAAAAGCTCTGTGGTGGAACAGTGGGTGTTCGGTGCCTATATTTCTGTTTACTGATCTAATATCAGACTAATGAAAAAATCATAAATAGAATGGCAGTAAAGGAATGTCAAAGCTATATGGTAAAAAGTTGTCATCTTAATTATAAATAAATGTTCAGTTCATTGACTTGAATATAAGTTGTATTTAAACCTTACAATAGTTTACAGATTACCTTAGATATATATATCTAAAGAACAAGTGAAAATATTTAGGATATCCCTTTGTAGAAATACAAAACTAATTATATTGTAAATATATTCATGACAGTAGTTGCAATAAGGATGTAGCAGTCATTATAATCAAAACACACATTAGTAGATAGTTCAGAAACGTTGGTGCAAAATTGTTAACATTACCAGAATTACATATAAAAGAAGTCTGCACAAAACTGAAAATAATATAATTAATTCAGATTCTGTAATATTTGATATGCCATAGATAACATCCAAGAGGAGAAGGAAAAATCAGAAAACTCTTAATAAGCTGCTATAATCCATCACCTATCTCTTATTACTATAAGCTATTTTATAATTAAATAAAAGTTTTTTTTCCCTCACTTATTATTTCTTGTAACTCATAACAAAAGGGAAAAGTGAAAAAACAAAACATTGAACTGACATTGAGTAATTGACCCCTATGTCACATCAACCACTGGGAGCCACAAAATAAAGACAACACATCCGCACAGGATCAATCAGGGCTGGAGGGTATGAACACCCACCTTCACCATAAGTACATAAGCATGACAAACCAGTCGAAATAATCAACCAAATTTCTCTAGTAGGAGATATTGGGCAAGCAAATAGCAAAGCTAGATCAGGATCATGATTAAAATCTCCCACCACATATCAACTACAATTGAACCTGTGCCCCAGGGAACAAATCCAGTGGTGTTATATCTGTTGGTATGTAACCAATATGGGAGTATATATGCTCACTATACAAGGAAAAATAAATAAAAAATAGCAAAGAAATATTATATAACAGTCTATCTAGCAGGACTTTCAAGAAATTAAGTATACAACACAATAATGCATATGTGCACATAGCAAATCAAAAACATTGCTAATTAAACTGCGCATATAGAAGAACTCATTGCTGTTGCAATGTTTCTTCTACTGCAAAAACAATCAACAGCAGCAGATATATAAACTATAAATATAGTAATTATAAAAACTCAAAAACTAAAAAATATGTATATATGGAATAGCCAAAAAAGCAAATAAATAATAAATATTTAATATATCTAATGCCAAATGCTGTGTAAAGCATTTACCCCAAAAATATGCAAATGTCAGGGCTATCTGGCCTAGCATTGCCAAAATACATATAATACCCATATGTCTAATGGATAATCTGCAGTTTAACATACCTTATGTATAAAATGACCATCTCATACTTAACTGATCCCTATATAGACATATAACAGAGAAAAAATCTCTCGCCTGGCACACAATGTCAAACATCTCATGGTATCAACAGGAGCCGAAATAGTCCCAGACACAAAGACACCCTGTCCAACCATCAGGAGATACAAACAAACCAGCATTCACATAACACATCGGCAAGAACCTGCTGATAAATGGACTCCTATATGCATGAAAAATAAACAAACAAAAAGAAGGAAATTACCATAATCAATATACAGCAGTCAAAGGTTCCCCTGTGTAATGAAAAAATCTCCATAAAAGATCAACAATACCCAGGGGGATCAAAATAGTAAGTCATGTATCTAAGCTTATATAATTAGTTAGTGGCAACTGACAATTTTCTTTATTTCATGATAGGTTTTATTGAAGCTCTTTCATTGAGACTCTTGCCTCTATCAGCTCTCAGTCTCAAAATCCATTTGGCTTCCTTGCTTTCTGTATTATTTCTGATATCACTTTCACGCATAGTAGGGGTTATTTTATCAATCATCATGAATTTAAAGTGATTTTCATCACCTGCTATACTAACATGTTTAGATAATGCATTTTTATCATACTTGATTCTAATGCTATAGAGGTGCTCTCTCATCCTCTCTTTAAGAGTCCGGTTAGTTTTACCTATATAAAACGACTGGCATGTCATGCAAGAAGCCAAGTAAACTACATTGGAGCTCTGACAGTCAGCATGGATTCTAAACTCATATTTCCTATCAGTACCTGGATGTATAAAAATATCTGAAGTGTACATGGAATGATCTTTCACCTTTTACATTCATTATAATTAATACTAAGTTTTATATATATGACTCTCCATCTGTATATTTTTATACTGAAATTCTAGAAATTGATATAAGTTAGTGATGATTTGCTTTAGTTTTTGATTTGATGTACGTTGAACAGTTAGTATTTAACTGAACAGTAACTTTAGTTCTGTTTAGGTTTGTCATACATATTGACTTTGTCATTTTTCAAGATGTTACTAAATGTATCCACTAGGGGCTTTGTTACTACTTTGTAACAATGTATTAGGAAATGATATCATTTTTATATGAATCTTTTGATTGTTTTTCTTAAGTTTTTAGATTCTTTGTAATAGCTAGTTGCATGGTCTGATGAAGCTATTTAGTGAAAGCTTTTACCGTATAAAATAAAACGTTTTTATACTTTTATGTTCGTGGTCATTCAAGTGTTGCTATATTTGTTGACTGCTACTGTTATCTTGCTTATTGGGACTTACTTTTATATTGTACTTATTTCCTTTAGTAAAAATGCAATATATAAAGAAATTAAAGCTTTACAGTCTTTTTGCAGATAAGTTGGTGATTAGATCTTTTTTTTCCTGAAGACCTCTTAGGAGTATCTGAAATGGGTCTATATTACGTTATCAAATGGCTTTTCATTGACCCGTAAAAGTCAAACTCTTATAATAGCGAAAACTCGAATGAGCGAATTCTTTCCCTGGGAAAGAAATCGCTAGCCCTATCATGAACTACACACTACACTACCCACACACCCCCTTACTAAATATACCAACTCCGATACCATACTACAATGGGGAAAAGGGCAAACTAACAAGGATGGCCAAGTGGTTTCTTTCCCAGGGAAATAATTCACTCATTCGGGTGTTCGCTATTATAAGAGTTCAACTTTTACGGGTCAATGAAAAGCCATTCGATATAATGGCTTTTTGATAACATAATATAGACCCAGATGAAATCCAGTCCATGTCTTCTGTGAAAGAAATGCTATTCTTATTTTTGATGAAGGAGAGTGTCTTTTCTATAGTGTTAAAAAATCTGATACAAGATATCAAGGGAATTTTTATTTTTGCAGGAAAAATTAACTGAGCTTTGATATTGTTTTGTTTTAACTGTCTTAATTAGTGACCAGGTTTTATTTCTTAGTTCCATTGTCTTAGTTGAATAGTTGTTATCTAATCTAATAGTTGACTTGCCAGATTTCAATGGAGCTTTTGACCAGGCAGATTTTAACACTAGCTCCTTATCCAAACAGGAGATAAATTTGACAACTATTAATCTGGGACAAACAGAAGAATCTGTGGAAGGAGGTTTACCAATTGATCTATGAGCTCTTTCAATATGAAATAACAAACCTTCTTGAAGATTAAGTGTCTTTGGCAACCAGGTTGTCAAAAAAGAGACTGTAACATCACCTTCAGTTTTTTTCAGTACACCAAAAATTCTTATGTTATTTCAAACAATTTTCCAAATCATCTATTTTTCCAGTAGCCAGATATTATATTGTTTTAAAGATTCTGTTTGAGTCATTTTCTTTAAGTCTGTTATCTATGTCAGTTAAAGCATACTCATGATCTGATACTTATGTTTACAATTGCTGATATAGAGCCTTGAGAATATTGGCTTGCTTATGGCTATTTTCTTTAACTTTTAAAAGTTTTGCTTCAAACCTGTCTCTTTTAATAGATACATCTTGTAGAGTAGACATTAATTTTGTAGTTACTTCGCAAGAGAAGACTCTGTGTGATTATTCTTTGAGCTGCTCATCCTTTCTCAATGAAAGATTTAGTTCCCAAAAAATTTTTGACAGGCCATTTTTAACAAAATAAACCCAAAATTGAGTATAAATCAGATGAAATGTTTAGAATTTTTTTCAAATAAAAATAACATTACTTTTATAGGAATTTCCTACCAAATTGTTTGATTTACTGCAGAGCTCTGAAAATAGCTGTTATCCTTGTGCCATGTAGGCTCTGCACTCTCTTGGCTTCATTATTCTATTCCAAGATACTCTTGGATTGGTATGTCCATATAAAAAGTCTGTTATCATACTTTTAAGTCCCAAAAAGGAATTGTTTTGATCCAGTCATACTGATTGAAAACTATATAAAGCTAGCAGCAAGACAAACAGCTACAGTGCTTAGTGTGTGTCATCTTGCTCTAGCTCCAGAAATTTCCAATTTTTCAGCCATTCTGCTAAAGACTTTTTTATTCCACTTCTTTTTTTCTGAATAGGTGATACTGAAATTGTTTTAATATTTGCCATTATTTTCCATTTATTCTGCATGAGGATGTGTCATTTAGTGTCTGTAGCCCACTAATTGTCCATATGCCTGAAGTTTCTGAAACAACCTCTCCAAATTTCCTTCAGAATTATACAGGTATATTAACAAATCATCACTTAGTGCCACAATTTCCAGACCTACACCCTTCTATTTCTGTTTTTCTGAGCTCAGCTGACAAGAGTACTTGGTATAATGTGAACAACAGCAAGGATGCCAAAGTTAGCTGGATTTGCTTATGTTCTTCCATGTGATCCTGGATATGTATTGTTCAACAATGTTACCAGTTCACTTGGAATCCCAGACTCCTACAGAACCCCAAACAAATATTGCCATTTCACCCTATCAAATCCTTTCTCAGCAACCAGGCTAACTATCATCATTTCATGTTTAGTACATCTGGCTTGTTACATCTCTAAGAACATTTTCAGCACATAGTTAAATATGTTTTCTGCCACTTATAAAGCCATACAGGTCTAATGTATTACTTGCATCATTAGTACTGTCAGTCTGGAAGCAATTATCGATAGGAAAATCTCATAGTCTTGACATAAAACAGATATTGGTCTGCAAGAACTGACCAATGGTAAATCTTTACCTGGATTTGGAATGCCTGAGATCACCTCCCTCCATGAAAGGGGGGTGGGGTTCTTTATTTCTTTGTTATTTATAGCACTTTGTGTACTGTGTATTTTTCTAGCTAGTTTTACTGTGTGTGAGGTATTAACTGGAATTTGTCCAATTTTATTAAGCATCTGTTGGGTTGTTTGTTTCTGATAACTTGTTGCAGTTAAACTCTTTTTTCTAGCGGCTCCTTTAGCTGTTTAAAACTTTCATTTAAAGGCTCACTGCTGCTTTTCAGCTGTAAGAAACATTTTTTATAGTTGGTGGCTTTGCAGTTGCCTGCCCCTAGTGTAAATTTGATCAGGGACCCTCCTCCCAGTCTAGTGTCATTACCTCATTCTACCCAGTACAGGGAGAACATTTGAGAAGGCCAATCAGCTTAGTTTCTGCTACTCCTTTCTCTCTTTCCACTAAAAAAAAAAGAAAAAAAAAACTTTTTCTAAGCTTGTTTCCTGCCTTTTCTGTGGGTAGTCTAGCCTGGATATAGATTTGCTGTGTCCAGGACAATTTGTAGGCTTCTAGGGCCCAAGCCTTTCTGTGTTGGAGGGAAGCCTTCTCGCTTAATTTTGTTTCTTAGAACTAGCCAGTTTTTTGTTTCAGCACTTGTTCAGAACTTATTGTAAGCACTAAATAAGCTACAAATTACTACAGCACTCAACTTTCCTCACTGTCTAGAGGAAAACAGTTTCAAGTACTTAACAAATAAGCACCCATCCAGGCATGTCTAAGGGTCAGCTCCCGGTGTTTTCTCCTGTCTGCCTGATGAATCTGGGCATCTTGGGGCAATGCAGTAATTGCCTCATGTACACAGACAACCCTCTCCTCCTATCACCCAACACTACAACCTGTGAGAGATGCACTTATATAGCCAAATTGGAAGCAAAGCTCTCTTCACCCAAGACTGGACTAGACAGTCAAGAGGAGAAGGTAAACACTTGCACCACACCACACTCAGCACATAGTCCCTCAAAACCTACACCACCAAAACACACACATAGAAACACAAAACACACACCTACATTCACGGAGGCTCACAGTAAAAACCTGCCCAAGCAACAGGGACCTCCAAAGCAGAAACACAAGCAACCTCCACCCCCAACACAACCCAAATGACACATAGCCCACAAACTCATTGTGCCACTCAACCACAGCCCATAAGGCATAACAACGTACCCAACACTCTAGTCATAGGTGACTCTATAGTCAGGCACACTGATGTTCCACTCACCAGGCTAAACAAGGAGAAAGTTACTGTCAGCTGCCTGTCGGGTGCCAGGATCCACCACATAATGCATGCACTCAGGTCACTCCACAACAAGTACAAATATGACTCTGTCATTGTCCATGTTGGTGTGAATGACCTGAGATGTACCTCCTTGGACTACATGAAAAGGGACATGGAGGAGCTGTCCAATCTTGTAGCCCAGGCAGGTATGACCCTAGCCCTGAGTAGCATCCTGCCATAACCCAGAATGATACCACAGTACAAGGACAAAATGATTAACTTCAACAATTGGCTAAGCTTCTGGTGTCATTCTAAGGGGATCCAGTATCTGTCTGCCTGGGATGACATGATCAACAAGCCACGATGCTTTGCCAGAGATGGCCTGCACCTGTCGCCCCTGGGATTCCAGATACTGGCTAAGGCTCTAGCCACCCCTATAGTGCCTTTTTTAGGCAAGGTTCAAATGACAAATTCACCACCCTAACAGGTACAGACAAGAAGAATCTGAGGGTATTGCTACTCAATGCTAGAAGTCTAAACCTCAAAATGCACTCTCTCAAGGCACTCCTTAAAATGGAGAACATCAACATCTGTGCAGTGACAGTGACCTGGTTCAAGGCTCCAGAGAGTAACCCTGCATTACCAGGCTATAATTCATGCCACACCTTTCGGCCACCTAACCTGGACCAAAACACTAAAGGCGGAGGCATGTCCATATGCATTAAGGATATCCACACCTCCAGGCTAGTTGCTCAGCATAATGCATCTGAGATTATCCAAGTCAACTAACTCTGGGCAAGACTGCAATCCAAATTGTAGCTTGCTACAGATCCCCCACCATGCCCCAGGATTCCCACTCCTCATTTCTTAATACACTGGAAAATATTAGGGTACAACCTAACACCCTAATAATGGATGATTTCAACTACCCTACCATTAACTGGGAAAACTACTCATGTACCAACTCTTGTGCTCAACGTTTTCTGGAATTCATAAATTCCAATGCCATGGATCAACTTATCCACACCCCCACCAGGGGCAGCAATATCCTAGACCTCGTTATTACCAACATGGGCAACTGGTGCTCCACACCAGAGGTCAATTCCTCATTGGCCAGATCCGACCATAAGCTAATCACCCTAAACATCCACATCCCTCCCCCACCCCCCATTAGGGAAACCACTGTAAAAAATTTCTCCAAAGCCAACTTCACGCTTCTTAAGACAGAAGTGGCAAACTTCACGACACCCATACTGATGGACAGTAGAGGTATGACTGCTGAATCCTACACAAATGCACTTTATAAGCACTTACATGAGTGCATGGATCATGCAATCCCTAACAGAACCAAGATGCTATCCTCCAAAAAAAAGGAAGCCAATCTGGTGGTACCCTGCCATAAACAAACTCTGCAACAGAAGAACAAAACTGTTGCAAAAAAGAGCAAAATCCCATGATTGGAGAAACTCCCTGGTCAGCTTCAGTAAGAAGCTGAGATCCCTCATAAAATCCTCCAAAGCTAGTTATGAAAACAAAATCGCCACTGACTCTAAAGACAACCACAAAGCATTCTATAGCTATGTCAAGAATCTCAATGGCAACACTCAGATCTGCTCTGAGTTACAGCACAATGGCACTAAATATACAGAACCAACGGATATTGCCAACATCCTGGCAGATAGGTTCAGTGCTAACTTTACCCCTCTGTCATCCCCTAAAGGGCCCATCTCTATACCAGAAGAATGCAAAGTTCCTGTAATTATGGCTGCACAGGTAAAAAACACACTATCCAAAGCCAAGAACACAGCATCCATGGGACCTGATGACATCCCAGGCTGTGTTCTACATGAACTACAAAACGAACTGGCAACCCACCTAAGTACCATGTTCAATCATAGCCTCACCTTAGGCTATGTGCCCACTGAATGGCGCACAGCGACAGTTATCCCACTCCACAAAGGGGGAGCCACCACAGACCCCGGAAACTACCGCCCCATTAGACTAACGAGCCTGGTCTGCAAGACTATGGAACGTATCATCATGGAACTTATAAACAATGACATTGGTAATCTCCAAACTCAGGACCCCACCCAGTTTGGGTTTGCAAAAGGCAGATCATGTCTCCTAAACCTGATAGACTTCTTTGAAGCAGTCACCAAAGCCGTAGATGAGGGTAAGGTGGTTTACACAGCCTATCTAGATCTCGCCAAGGCTTTTGACACCATCCCCCACTCTGGAATTATAGATAAACTCACTAAACTAGGTATAAATCCCTATGTCACAAGATGGGTTGCCAACTGGCTCACTGACAGAACCCACACTGTGAAAGTAGCAGACTCCAAATGCAGCTTCAGACCAGTGACAAGTGGAGTACCACAGGGTTCAGTCCTGTGTCCTCTCCTGTTTGGTATCTACTTCTCTGAAGTACAGGCCAACACAGAAGGTCTTTGGCTAATGAAGTTCACAGATGACTGCAAACTAGGAGCCATAAACAAAACGCAAAAGATGTGGACATCCTACAAAAGGGCCTTGCTGAGACAGATGCCTGGCGTCAAAGCCATGGCCTCAAGCTCAATGCCAAAAAGTGCATTGTCATTCCTTTTGGTAAAAACTCAGTACCCATGAACTACCACATAGGTGGTAGTCTACTTAACACCAAAAGTGTGATAATTGACCTTAGGACACAGGTGGACAGTAGTCTCTCCTTTGCTAATCACATCACTAAAGTAGTCAGGAAATCCTTCTACATGGCACATCTCATCACAAAAGGTTTCTCATCCAGGAAAAAAGAGGTCATTGTTCCCCTCTACTCGTCACTCATTAGACCCATTATAGAGTACAATGCTCCTTTTGGTATGTACCTCACAAGATATCTACAACAACTGGAAAGGCCACAGAAATACCTCACAAAGAGGATTACCGGCCTCAATGGGATGCCCTATGCAGACCATCTCAAAAAACTGCAGCTTTACTCCATTGCATATCGCCTACTCAGAGGCGATCTCTGCCTAACACACAAAGCTATGTCGAACCCAGAGCTTTTAGACATGCTCCACTTAAAGAAATCCCAATCCCTACGAGTTACAGGTTCTAGGGGCCTAAACCTCATCACCACAATAAACAGAACATGCTGGAGACAAACTACCTATCTATATCAAACAAAGCTCCTCATTAGCACTGTTCAAGAAAAATCTTGATGATTGGATGGGAGATAGGAAATTCACCCCGGGGATTACTTCTGTAGCTCTGCTCAACAGTGGTACAGAAAAATATTTTTCTTCGGTGGCGAAAGCCAGGGTACCTTTGGTTAGGCTTATATAGGCCCTAGGGCCAATAGCCTAGTACCTACCTATGAACCTATGAACCTATAAACTTCATGACTCTGTTCATTAGGTCTGTCCTCCCCAGCCAAGTTTAACTCTAGAAGAATACCCTCTGGTCTGGGCAACTTCCCACTCATAGCCTTCTTAAGCATAAGAATACTGGGTCAGCCTAACAATGTATGATCAGATGTTAATTCAGGTCTCTGTTATTGTATTGGAAGTGTGTTAGTTAATGTATATTATCCAATAATAGTGATATGCACAGGTGTTATAATAACAGTAGTCTAAAAAAGGTGGTAACTGTATTAGAATATAAAATGTGTTGGTATGTGTACTGAGTACAATGGGTTTGATATTAAAGAAAGAAATAAACAACTGTTATTCCATATTCTACCATATACTTGATCATAGGAAGTTACTAGGCTATTAGCCCTGAGGATCTTACAAGCCTAGTGTAGACTTTATCCCAGGTTCCAACAAGTCAGCACCCTATGCCATTGTCAATCAGGGATACACGTGGAATCCCAGGGGTGTATTTTCTGTTCCCCATCCAGTTATCCAGGTTGTGCTTAAAAAGGTTTAAGAAGCTACTCTGCTTTACGTGGAGAGGGAGTCTATTCCACAAAAGGGGAAGTCTCTGGGACACAAATTTGTCCTGCCAACAAGTCCTATTGATGTCACAGACCAGTTTGAGGTCACCTGTGCTGGTTACATGAGTGGCGCTGGGTCCCTATTATATCTTCGAAGATGTAAACCTTTGAATGCATCTTTTTTGAACTTAAAAGAATGAAAATTTAAAACAGCAAAATGGCATATTAATGACTTCTTTCCCTGTGAAAGAAATCGCTTGGCCCAATAAAAAGAAAAAAAGATCACTACAAGCAAAACAAAGTGGGTGGCTGTGCCCCCACACCCCCCCAACTAAATATACCAACTCTGAGATTGCACTACAGTGGGGAAAATGACAAAGTAATGGAGGCAGCCAAGTGATTTCTTTCCCAGGGAAGGAAATCGCTTATATGCCCTTTTGCTATTTTAAATTTTCATTCTTTTAAGTTCGATAAAGATGCATTCAAAAGTTTGCATCTTCGAAGATATAATAGAGAACCACGGCACTTGACTTGCGGGCATGCAGCAGTCCCAACAGGGCAGGGTCTGAGATTGCTTTGTATGCCAGACAAAAGTCACCTCTGAGGAGTCTGTAGGAGACTAAGTAGAGGGACAGGGCTTTTAGCCTATCTGTGTAGGGTAGATGTTTGAGGCCCTGGATTCTCCAGGTGAGGAACCTCTGTGGTCTCTCCAGCTGCTGCATGTGCTTTGTTAAGTACATGCTGAAAGGGGCATTGTACTCAATAATGAGGTTTTATACGGGAAGAATACAGGGATTTTATGACCACCTTACCCCTGGATGAGATACCCTTACTAATGAGATGGGCCATGTTGAAAGCTTTCCATACAATGGAGGCAATACGGTGGCCAAAAGTCAGTTTTCTATCAACCTGGGTGCCCAAGTTCCTCATGACTGATTGTATACTTAGTGCCTTATTATCAGTGTGATAATTTGTGGGGACGTCATTCTCCCCAAAAGGGATGATTATGCATTTTATGGCATTCATTTTGAGGCCATGTTTCTGACACCAGTCATTTATTTGGGTAAGACCCTCTTGGAAGATGTCCACATCACTAAGGGAATTGATGGCAGCACCCAGCATGCAGTCATCTGCAAACTTGGACAGCCGTAACTCACTAGATTTGGCCTGCACCTCTGAGAAGTATATGCCAAACAGCAGAGGCCCCAATACCAATCCCTGGGTTACACTGCTTGTTACTGGGCTACTATTTGAGGTGGATTCCCCTAATTTGACTATGTGGGTTCTATCAGTGAGCCAGTTTGCTACCCATCTGCTAACATATGGGTTGATGCCTAGTTGAAGAGTTTATCTATTATACCTGAGTGGGGAATAGTATCAAAGGCCTTGGCCAGATCAAGGTAGGTGGTGTGCACCATTTTCCCCTCATCTATGGCCTGGGTGACTGTCTCAAAGAAGTCGACCAAATTTAGCAGGCATGGCCTCCCCTTGACAAAACCAAACTATGTGCAATCAAGTGTCTGAAGGTTGCCAATGTCCTTGTTAATGAAGTCCATGATAATTCAATCTATGGCCTTGCAGGTCAGGCTAGTTAGGCTGATGGGTGTATAATTTCCTGGATTGGTGGATGTTTCACCTTTAAGTAAAGGGATGACAGTGGCTGTCCTCCTCTCAGCTGGGATGAAGCCAGTACTCAGGCTTTGGTTGAATATGGTGCCTAATGGTGCTGCAGCTTCCAGCCTGAATTCATGTAGGATGCAGCCTGAGATGTTATTGGGTCCCATGGAGGCTGTATTTTTTACCTTTGAGATGGCAGTGATGACTTGTTCCCTAGAGATAAGGGGAGGTGGGCAGGTACTGGAGATGTCCTCTTTTACTGATGAGGGGACAGAGGAGTGAAGTTTTCACTGAACGTGTCTGCCAGCAGGTTGGCTATATCTACAGGGTTTGTGTATGTGGTGTCTTTAACAACCAGTTCTGAGCAGATTTGGGTGTTTCCCTTGAGATTGTGGACATATGTGAAGAAAGCCTTATGATTGTCTTTAGTAGATGTGGCCAGTTTGGACTCGAAGTTTGCTTTGGAGGATTTCACTAGTGCTCTTATTTGCTTGTCCGGCTAAGGAGAGATTGTTTCCAGTTAGATACCTGCTCCTTCTTGGTCCTGGACAGCATTTTTTTTCCTTTTATTATAGTGTTTATTTATTGTAGATGTCCACCAGGCAAGTTTACTCTTCCCTGAGGAGGAGGATTTCATCCTATATGGTATTCCTGATTCCATGCAGCTATAGAAATGCTCATATAGTACTTTGGTGTAGGTTTGGACATATGTGCCAATTCCTGTGGAGGGGGAGGAGACTGGGGGGGCTGTGAAGCTGTTAACACCATCCCTCAGGAGGTTGTAATCAGCTTTGGAGAAGTTTTTTTGTTTGACCCTAGCTAGGGTGGGGTTGAGGGAGATGGTGACTTCAAAAGTGACTGCTTTGTGGGTGGATCTTACCAGGGATGATGACACTATAGGCATGCTGCAGTGGTTACTCATGTTAGTTAATACCAAATCCAAGATATTTTCACATCTTGTGGGAGTGTCAACCAACTGGTCCAAGGCATTTGCATTGATGAAATCAAGGAATCTCTGGGCATTTGTGTTTTGGCATGAGTATTTCTTCCAGTCTATGGTTGGATAGTTAAAATTGCCCAAAATCATGGTAAATAGTTGAATCTTGATAGATTCGAACAGGTCCAGATAGGTGGAGTGGGCATTTTGAGTCAGATTTGGAGGCCTGTAGCTAGCTATAATTTGAATAGGGGTCTTGTCAATTGTTAACTGCACCTGGAGTATTTCCTGTGCATCATACTATTTGACCAGCCTAGAGGTGTGTATGTCTTATATATATATTGCAACTCCACCTCCTTTTGTTTTGCTGCCCACAATTTGGGGTCTGAATGAATGATAGGATGAGTAACCTGGTATGGCTGGGGAGCTCTCCACAGATTTTAACCAGGTTTCTTTGACTGCACAAAGGCCATCTTTTTCCAGGGTTAAGAATGCTTGCAATGAGTGCAGTTTCATGTTTACAGTCCTAGCATTTAGCAGCATGACCTTTAATTTACGCTTTGATGAAATTTTCACATTGGTAGTTTTGACCTCATGGCATTGTCTAAAACAGGCACTATGTGGGATGTAAGAGCCTTTGCCAGTAGCCTGAAGCCCAAGGGAGACAGATGTAGGCCATCTCAGGCAAAGCATCAAGCCTTGTCAATCATGTCATCCCAGGCTGTCAGGTACTGGAATCCCTTGAAATGACACCAGAAACTAAGCCAATTGTTAAAGTCAATCACTTTCTGTTTGTATTGAGGCTTCATTCTGGGTTACGGTAGAATTCTGCTTAAGGCTAGGAACACACCTGCCTGGGACACATACACAGTGAGCTCGAGCATGTCTCTCTTAATGTAGTCCAGGGAGGTACGTCTCAAGTCATTCACTCCAACATGGACTATGACAGAGTCATAACAGTACCTGCTAAGAGACCTTAGTGCATTGGTGATATGGCAGATTCTGGCACCTGACAAACAACTAACAGTGACTTTCTCCTTATCCAGCCTGGTGAGGGGCACATCTGTGTGTCCCACAGTGGAGTATCCTATGACTAATATGTTGGGTTTATGCTTAGACCTTAGTGGCTGTGAGACACAGGTGTGTGGACTATGTGTGGTGTGTGATGTGGTGGGCAGTGGAGTTTGCATATGTTTATGCCTCGGAGGTCTCTTTTGTTTGGGTATGCTTTTGTTGAAGACCTTTGCATATGTGGGAGTGTGTTGTGTAGGTGTGGATGGTGCTTAAGGTGTTATGTTCCTATTGCCAACCTTTTCAGTGCTAGATATACTGATTTGTGGGGGAGAGAGCAATGACACTAGGTGCTTGATATAATTGCATCTCTCACAAATTGTGTTCCTAGGTGGTAGCAGTAGAGAGTTGTCCCTGTATATAAGACAGTTGTTACACTGTCTCAGGATGCCCATATTGACTAGACTGGCAGGAGAAAATGTAGGAAATTGTACATCCATATTTGTCAGAAACTGAAAGAGCTAAGAGGGTAAAGGGAGGAAGTTCTAAAAGTAGTACTACTAGATAATAACACAAGTGCTACTAAGGGAAAACTTGTACCTCAAGAAGGGTTAAAAAACATGCATCTGAAGCTTTGGATGCTGCAGACCTGTATCTAGACTATGCTACTATTTTTAAGGTTAAGAACAAAGTAAGAAAAAACTCACAATGAAGCACATATTCATAATTTACAGTCAAAAGACTAGAACTCACAGTATGGAAAAATACAGTTAAACAGCAACAAAATCCAGTAAAATCCAGTTAAACAGTAATGCATTGCAGTAGATAGCAATGAAATATATTTAATTAGTAGATTGCTTTGAAACAGTAACTCACAATCACAACAGTAACAGACAACACAAATAAAGAAGCAATTTAGTAGAATGCTGTCATCAATTTAGTGAGGCTACCAACAAGCAGTAATAAATATGGCAAACGTAAATGAAACAGAAAGAGGTATAGTTTTTTTTTTTTTTTTTAGTAGAAAGTGAAGAGACAGAAAATAAGATAATTCAAGGTTCAGAAGTTAAATGGGTGGACCTTTACTAAGTTTTCACTATAAACAGTAGAATGAGCTGATGTAAAGTGACAGGGGAATGTTCAGTATCATCTTTATATTAGAGGTGGGCAACTCAAAGCCATGAAGATTTAAGACCACCACATCAACTGAGTGGGAGTGCTGGACAAAAAAAATGTTGCACAGATTACACAGATATACAGTAAAACAGAAGTGCAGAAAACAGTTGAAAATAAGCACTTATCTTTTTCCAATATCACTGCAGAGCAAATGCCAGAAGGCCTATCTCACTGCAGCTTTGAACAACTTGAGCAAATAAGTACAACTGGTTTAAAACACTGGCTATTAAAGCCATACAAACAGAAACCATCCCAATTATACTATTAAAGTAACAGTGTTGCAGGAATGCTTCTAGCTAGATCAAACCAGACTGATTCTTTCTGCCACAAAGAAAACAGCTAGGCCTCTCTAGACAAAATATTTCACTACAAGCTCCAATGATCACAAACAGTAACAGATATTCAGCTCTAACAGACAACAAAAAGGAGACTAAAAACAGTTGCACAGATTACACAGATATACAGTAAAACAGAAGTGCAGAAAACAGTTGAAAATAAGCAGTTATCTTTTTCCAATATCACAACAGGGCAAATGGCAGAAGGCCTATCTCACTGCAGCTTTGAATAGCTTGAGCAAATAAGTACAACTGGTTTAAAACACTGGCTATTAAAGGCAGAGAAACAGAAACCAGCCCAATTATCCAATATAAGTAACGGTGTTGCAGGAATGCTTCTAGCTAGATCAAACCAGACTGATTATTTCTGCCACAAAGAAAACAGCTAGGCCTCTCTAGATGAAAGATTTCACTCAAGCTCCTAAGGCAGTTAAAGTACAACCTATCAGTTTCAGTATCTAACCTATTAATTTCAGTATCTTTGAGATTTTCTTGGGTCTGCTGTTAAACTTTCTTGTGTCTCTCCCATATAAAAGAGACTGCATGATCATTTTATTGTATAAAATGACACCATCAGTATCACAGGGAAATTCTTACACTATTAAGTCTTCTTCCATGTATTTTCTTAAATGAAGGAACATATGAGGACAGACACTGCAAAACTTCATCTTGAAGTAATAAGCATGAGAGATTATTGGCTTCTAGTTATCATAAATTACACAGGAGCATAGGATTATATGGGGTGCAGTGGTGCAGCGGTTAGTGTTATCACCTCACATCAAGAGGTTCTCCAGTTTGATTCTGCATGTCTTCCATGCATTCGCGTGGATGTCCTGCAGGTACTCCGGTTTCCTCCCACATTACAAAGATATGTATCTGGAGTGTTTCTCCCCAAGCATCTGCTGAAAATGGGCTCTGTCCCAATTGAACTTTCCTGGTAAACAAATGTTAAATAAAAATAGGAGGTTACTAGGCTAACAGCCCCAGGGCCCTTACAAGCCTAATGAAATTCAGCATGTGTTCCCAATGGTGTCTGGTTCAAGCAGACATAGTGAACTTCTGAATCATTTGAAATCTTGTAGTTAAAATAAAGTTGTCTCTAATGTTATACAAATAATAAGATACAGGAATATTGTTCAATGTGCTCTTTTATAAGAAAAAGTGTTTTTATTTTACTTTCCAATCTTTTGAAGACAACACAGCTTGTAATTAAAGATACCCATTTATTTTATTCTTTGTTGACTGGGTTAGTCCCACTAGGCAAGAGTCCTATTTTCAGGGTAGGCCCCAGGTGGTATTCATTCTGACTAGATACAATTTGGCCAGGGAGCAGGGGAACTTCCCCTAATCTTTTCTTGATAAATGTTGGATATTTTATAAACACATGAGTTACCACTGACTCAAGCAGATTAATGTTTATTATTTTATTGGTTGCATTTTAATTATTTTTGTTATATAATTAGTGTGCTTTTATTGCTCTTGTAGTCCCTCAAAAATTGTTATATGCTAAGTTTCATAAGTAAACTGACAAAAGCTATAATCTTTCTTACCTACTCTGTTATGAAGCATTATTATCTCTTAATTAAGGTGTTTTTTGTCACATAGTATGAATATAGTATCTGCATTTTTTATCTCACCCAAATTCAGAAATTCTAGAATTTCATTCTTAACAAATGCAATTTAATTACATTTATGCCATAGAATGCAGCATCAATGCCTTACCTTAGAAATGCCTGAATAGTTGCCTTGCAGAGAAAGAACTGATAGTGCCATAATTCACAAACAATGTGTCAATACCAGATGTTTGCATACCTGCTAACAAAGTATCACATCTGCAGCGACAGAAATGCATAAATCAGTGCCTGGTATGTAGTTTGATATCTGTAGTTGTAGTTGCACCCTGACATTTTCAACCTACAACTATACTAAAGGCCATTGATTGATTGGCTTATCCATTCATGTATCTATTAACCTCATAAATTAATATAAGATTGCCAATGCCAGAATGGCACTGAAAAAATGGGACAAGACGAGATCACAGTTCACCTTCTCAAGACTGACGGACTGGTTATAGCCAGGAGGCAAGCCTGTAAATAAGGAACATGCTTATTGTCAGATAATCATCCTCTCTCCTGAGATAAAGGGGGAGTCAGAAATTAATCCTTACCACTGCTGTACAAGTACACTGTTATTTAGTATTGCTTTAACTATGTTGCAGTGTTTATACATAAGCACTTAAATAAATACTTGTTTTTGGACTGCAATTAATGTGGCACCATGGGTGGGGGGAACAACTTCAGGTATGAAACAGAAAGTAGTAGCAAGGGTGCAACAGATCTGAAACTGAAGGAATGGGTACACTGTGGGTGGTATTCACAGTTGCTTGCACAAATTCAACAGGGGTATTCCTAATGTTTACTAATGAGCATAGCAAAGGAGTGATTCATAGAGACCATTTATGCTGATGTGCAATGCCTAAAATATGCTGTAAAATGCTGTATGCTAATGAGGTAGTTTTGAAATTCATAGTCTGAAACCCTTGTGAAACTCACATTGATTGTTAAATGCTATGTCTCGTCTTTGATACTGGAGATGCAATCCGAGAATTTGTCCGTGCAAGTATGCAAAAGCACTTCCCTAACATAGAAATTAATTTCTTCCCCCAGCAACCCCTTAATTAATTTGTAATTAAGTATGTGGAAGTATTAAAATGACATAATAAATTATTTTGCCCAGTAATCACTTATCATGTATGCAAAAGTAATTCGCCTCACACAAAAATTAATTATTTCTCCCAGTGACCCCTTCAGTAATATTTCCTAGTATGTACAAGCACCAAAATTAAACATTCTCCCCAACAACCCCTTCAGTAATGTATCCAATTATGCACAAGCACTAAAATGGAACATTTCCCCAAGCAACCCCTTAAGTAATATGTTCAGGTATGCACAGGTACTAAAATGAAACAATTCCACAAGTGACCTCTTCAGTAACAAGCACCAATATGAAACATTCACTCAAGCGACCCCTTTCAATAACATGTCCTACTACACACAAGCACCAAAATGAAACATTAACCCAAGCAACCCCTTCAGTAAAATGTCCAGGTATGCACATGCACTAAAATGAAACCTTTCTCCAAGTAACCCCTTTAGTAAAATTACTTGGTATGCACAAGAGTCAAAATGAAACATTTAGCAATCTAGACCCTCCAGTAAATAAGTCCAGGTATGCAGAAGCTCCCCTCACATCTCCATATTTTGACTGAAACCTGTTGCTTTCTGGTGTAACTTCAGGGTTATTTACACACTTTGTATGCAAGTTAGTTCATTATAGATTCATGTCTATAAATCAAACTCATGTATATACATGTAAAATCCCTCAACAGTGTAGGATTTGTGCCCTTATTGCTCCTGTGTTAATCACATAATGCATTTCCAGTGGCAGGGCATGTTCACAAAAAGTCCTCTGCATTTTTATAGACATCCTGACAGTCCAGGATTTGCATAGCCCTGTAGTGCTGCTCTTCACAGATCACTGCTATAAAAATGCAAAGCCCCAGACTAAGATTACAGCCCTATAGATACTATTCATCTCCTTCTTTAGAAATGCTCCACAAAAAGAATAAATCCACGAACTTGCAAGCTACTAATGTAAACTTTAAATTCCATAAAGCGCTTTTTGTCTGGCTGGATAGCTAGACTTCTTCAGATGCAATTAAATATTCAAAACACAGTATATATCATGAACATCAGTCAGCTGATCTGCCCTACCAATTAGAACAGCTGATCAACACCAACCAATGTATATACATACCCTCACAGCCTAAGCCAAAATGCCTTAAACACACATACCATGAATTATATCTACTTCTAGATAAATTAATTAAAACCCACTAACATATTTATTAATTTAAATCATAATTTATATATCTATAAATATTCTAAAAACATTCTGATGTAGCAAAAGGACTTACTTTTGTCCCCACAGTAAAAACTAACATAGCAGAATTAATTACAGATTTTAAACTGTTTACAAGAAAACTTAATTTTAAAGTTTTGTTTGGGGAGGGGGCAACACACAGTAACACCATTTTATGTATCTAGTGCTTTCTGCCCTCAATTACAGCCTACTATAACTTTGTTTGAAAAAGTGTGTATATTAGATTTTTTTAACCAAGTAACTTTAAACAAAAATAACAATAAAAAAGTTGTACTTTGAAATTCAGCATAACTAGAGAAGAAAAGGAAGCTTTATCTGTGCTTCAGCAAGCCCGAGTGAGAACAATGAAACCGGACAAAGGGGGTGGGTTACTGATACTAGACTTGGATGAATACATTAAGAAAATGGAAGAAATTTTAGCAAGTGAAACATACACTGAAGTATCTAAAATGAGCTAAACATAGCTTATGCTAGAATTCGTTTTGTTTTTGATGAGTTGTTTATTGAAGCAAGGATAGATGTAGGAATTGCTAATTTTCTTGACACACCAGCACCAAGAATACCTACTATATTTGGAGATCCAAAGATTCACAAGTCTACCACTAACCCCCCTATGAGACCATTAGTGGATGCTAGAGTCAGCATTACTTATGCTTGCTCAAAATATATTGACCGTATACTTAAAAAATATGTAACCCAACAAAGTCAAATTTGTAAGGATTCCTGGACCTTTTTGGCCAACTTGAACAACTTAGACTACAGGGATGATTTTAATTTCCTTACAATTGATGTGAGGGACTTATATTCTTCCACCCCACACATTGAAGGTATAGAATGGGTAGGCTTACTGCTATACAGGATGGGGCCCCCCAAAGTGAAGTAAAACTAATAGAAGAGTTGTTGGACATTGTTTTGTCCAACAACTTTATTACTTTCAACAACAGATACCGTTTACAAAAGATAAGGGTTGCTATGGGCTCCCCCTGTGGTAGCAGTTTTGCCATCTGGCATTTTGGGAACAGGAACACATTTTTGGAGTGACCCACATTATGGAACAGATTAGTTTTTATACTCGCTTCCTGGATGATATATTTATTTTATTCAAAGGAAACAAAAATGAAGCCTTGTCCTTGAATAACACTACTGACTTTTTAAAATGTACACAATGTTTTAACAGTAATAAAATATCTTACCTTGATATAGATTTAAGAAAGGACAGGATAAACAAATGTTGGAAAGCAAGTATATTTAGAAAGGAAACTTATTCCAACACATTCCTTCATTATAGTAGTTGCCACCCATCATTTCAAAAACATTCCGTAGTAAAAGGACAATTAGTAAGGGCAGCCCGAATGGTCTCAGATGAACAGGACTTTTTGGAGGAATGTAACAAACTAGCAGAAATGTTTAAAAAGAGGGGCTATTCGGATGTATTATTGGATGAAATAAGTCAAGAGGTAATAAAAAAGATAATTTTAAGTACTTATATACCTATTTTAGTCCCTAAACCCTCTAACATAGGTTTAGATAGTGTTATTGCCCAAGAGGGCACTTTATTGGATGAGCTACCTAGCAAACCTGTGGACCCATGTAGTCTTATTCTCACATTTTATATGGATAGCTATGATTTTGTAAACATAATACGAAATAATTGGGAATTTATAAAAACAGACCTACCTACTGTTAAAGAACTACATGATTTTCCTAAGGTAGTCTTTAAGAAAGGTAGGAATTTGAAGAATCTATTAGAAACTCATAAACCTATTCATTTTAGTACAAAACATGGTGGCATGTATAAATGTCATATGTGCCCATATTGTAGATACATAGAGGTAGGGACAAACCTCTATCAGAGGGATATACTACTATATATAAGTTTGATTGTAATACAAAAGGAGTGGTCTATCTTGTTAAGTGTCACAGCTGCCCTGCCTTCTATATCGGAAAGACTGATAGAAGGTTGAGGGACAGAGTATATGAACATTTGTATAGCATTAGAAATAATAAACTAGACAATGCCTTAGCTAGACACACTCACTCTTTTCCTAATCATGGTTTTATGTTTAGAGCTATAGAATGTGTAACCTCAGATGGTAGAGGTGGCCCAGTACATTTGTTACTTGAAAAAAATGGAACTGTTTTGGCAACTACGTACATTTGCATGTCTCTATCCAGGTCTTAACGAGATGTATTCTATCAAATGTATTTTAAAACTGAAAAGTCTTTTAAGATAATCATAGCTATATATTTTTAAAGCAGTTTTTTAAAACCTTTTAGGGAAGAAATGTATATTATTCTACATAGCAAACTTTTTTATGAATTTTACATGTTATGCATATTATATTATATTATTTTACTAAATAGAGTTGTCCCAGTAGGAGCGATGTATGAGTTTTGTATCATTAGTTTAACTGTTTTAGTTTGTTTAAATTACATGGTTTTTGGAGTATGTACATAATTAAAGTCAGAACCTCATTTATAGGTATGATTTCTGACTTCTATACTTTCCATATAGTATATTAAGTATTTTACAAGTTTTTAGAATGTTTTTAGAATATTTATAGATATATAAATTATGATTTAAATTAATAAATAAGTTAGTAGGTTTTAATTAATTTATCTAGAAGTAGATATAATTCATGGTATGTGTCTTTAAGGCATTTTGGCTTAAGCTGTGAGGGTATGTATATGCATTGGTTGGTGTTGATCAGCTGTTCTAATTAGTAGGTTCATAGGTTCATAGGTTCATACTAGGCTATCTGCCCTAAGGCATTTATAAGCCTAGCCAGAGTGTGTTTGGCTTTCGACACCCATTTGAAATGAATTTGCTATGCCCTTTTTCGAGGTTAGTATGCTGTGCCTCTGTCTAACAGTGACACAGAAGTGATACCCGGGTAAACCAATGATCTCCCATCCACTCATCAAGATTCCTCTTGAAGAGAGTCAATGAGGGACTCTGCCTAACCTGGACTGGGATTTTATTCCAGAGTGAAGGGAGCCTCTGGGTTATGAATCTGTCCCTCCAGCATGTCCTATTTATTTCAGTGCTGAGGTTCAAGTCTCTTGAGCACGTAGCTCGATGGGATTTGGATTTTCTGAGGTGCAGCATGTCCATTAATTCTGGGTTGGACATGGCTTTATACATCAGGCACAGATCGCCTCTGAGCAGGCAGTATGCCACTGAGTAGAGCTGGAGTTTCTTTAACCGGGCAGCATATGGCATCTGTTTGAGCCCTTTGATCCTCTTGGTGAGGTACTTTTGTGGTCTTTCCAGTTGCTGTAGGTGTCTGGTAAGGTACATCCCAAAAGAGGCATTGTACACAATTATGGGCCTGATAAGGGATGAGTAAAGAGGCACGATGACCTCCCCTGATCTAGATGTGAATCCCTTCATGATTAGGTGGGCTATATAAAATGTTTTTCTAACCACTTTGGCCACGTGGTTTTCAAATGAGAGATTGCTATCAACTTGGGTCCCCAGGTCCCTAATTACTTCTTCCGTACTTAATGGATTGCCACCTATGTGGTAATTTGTGGGCACTTTGTTTTTGCCAAAGGGGATGACTATACACTTTTTGGCTTTTAGCTTGAGGCCATGGCTCTGGCACCAGTTGTCTGTTTCTATGGGGCCCTTTTGTAGGATGCTTGTGTCAGCTGGAGAGTCGATTATGGCACCTAGTTTGCAGTCATCTGCAAACTTGGTCAGCCACAGTCCTTCCATATTGGCCTGTACCTCCAAGTAATATATACCGAACAAGAGAGGTCCCAGGACTGAGCCTTGTGGGATGCCACATGGAACTGGTTTGGAGTCTGACATGGCTCCAGCAATTCTAACCATGTGGGTTCTGTCCTTGAGCCAGTTTTCAACCCATCTAGTGACATAGGGGTTTATATTTAAGCTGGTGAGCTTATCTATAATGCCCGAATGGGGTATTGTATGGAAGGCTTTTATGAGGTCCAGGAAGGCTGTGTAGACCACCTTCCCCTCGTCAATGGCCTTGGTGACTGTTTCAAAGAAATCAACCAGGTTTAAGAGGCAGGGTCTGCCCTTAACAAAGACGAACTGGGTAGGATCCAGGGTCTGTAGGTCCCCAATATCTTTATTTATGAGGTCCATGATGATCCTTTCCATAGCTTTGCAGACCAAGCTAGTCAGGCTTATGGGGAGATAGTTTCCAGGATCCGTTGAGGTACCACCTTTGTGGAGAGAGACCACTGTTGCTGTACGCCTCTCTTTGGGTACATATCCTGTAGTAAGGCTGAGATTGAACAGTAGTTTTATGATTGGGTTTAGCTCTTCTTGGAGTTCATGTAGGACGCAGCCTGGGACACCGTCTGGTCCCATTGATGCTGTGTTTTTTGCTTTGGAGAGGGCGGCTGTTACCTGAGCATCTGAGATGTCAGGGGGGCAGCACTCTGCTGGGATAGATATTTGCCCTTTGGGTGGGGGGGGGGTTTGCGCTGAACCTGTCAGCTAGGATGTTGGCAATGTCTGTGGGTTCAGTGTATTTTTTGTCATTTTGGACTAATTCTGAGCATATCTGGGAATTCCCACCCAGGTTCCTAACATAACTAAAGAAAGCCTTGTGTTTATTCTTAGTGTCCTGTGCAATTTTTTTCTCAAAGCTGGCCTTAGACGATTTTATGAGTGCCCGTAGTTTTTTGCTAATACTGATCAGAGATGCCTTCCCTTTTTGGGATTTTGCTCTATCATGTAGTAGCTTCCTCCTTCTATTGTATAGTTTGTTTATGGCTGGGGTCCACCAGACAGGACGCCTGCCTTTGGAGGATTGGGTCTTGGATTTATTTGGGATTGCATGATCCATGGATTTCTGAAGGTGTTCATAGAATGCGTTTGTAAAGGATTCTACGGTCTGGGCCGTATTTTCCACAGGCCCGGTGGCTTTGAAGGATTCCACCTTGGTTTTGAGGAGTGTGAAATTTGCTTTAGAGAAGTTTTTCACTGTGGTTTTCTGGGCAGGGGGTGAGGTCGGGATGTGAATATCCAGTGAGATTAGTTTATGGTCTGATCTTACCAGTGAGGGATACACTTCTGGTCTGGAGCATAGAGACCCCATGTTGGTGATGATCAGGTCCAGTATGTTTTCCCCTCTTGTGGGAGTGGCAACAAGTTGTTCCATAGGATTTGAGTTTATAAATTCTAGGAACCTTTGGGCTAGGGTATTGGAGCTAGAGTAATGCTCCCAGTCTATGTTTGGGTAGTTGAAGTCGCCCAATATAATGGTGTTTGGAGAGACCTTCATATTGTCCAGTGTTCTCAGGAAGGCCGAGTGGGGATCCTATGTTTGGGAGGGTGGTCTGCAGCAGGCTATAAACTGGAAGGCAGTTTTACCCACTGTTAGTTGCACATGAATAGTCTCTGATGCTTCGTGCTGTGCCACCAACCTGGAGGTGTGGGTATCTTTGACAAATATTGATACTCCCCCTCCTTTTGTGGTTCGGTCCATGTTTTGGGGCCAAAATGCATGGTATGAAGTATAACCTGGTAGTGTTGGGGTGCTCTCGGGAGCCTTGAACCAGGTTTCTGTTACTGCACAGATATTGATGTTCTCCATGCTAAGGAGAGTTTCGAGTGCATGCATCTTGAGGTTTAGACTTCTGGCGTTGAGTAGCATTACTCTTAGTTTCTTATCCCTTGTGATACCAATGGAGGTGGGTTTGTCTTTTGAGCCTTGCCTAAAAAAGGCACTATAGGGATGGCAAAAGCCTTTGCCAATATCCGAAAGCCCAGGGGTGACAGGTGAAAGCCATCCCTAGCAAAGCATCGTGGCTTGTCAAGCATGTCATCCCAGGCTGACAGGTATTGGATCCCCTTTGAATGACACCAATACGTAAGCCAATTGTTGAAATTGATCATCTTGTCTTCATATTGTGGCATCATTCTTGGTGAGGGTAAGATCCTACTCAAGGTCAGGGTCATACCGGCCTGGGCTACATGCTCAGAGAGCTCCTCTATGTCTTTTTTCATGCAGTCCAGGGAGGTACATCTCAGGTCATTCACACCAGCATGGACAATGCCTGAGTCATATTTGTACTTGCCTTGGAGTGACCTGAGTGCTTGTGTTATGTGGCGGATCCTAGCACCTGACAGGCAGCTCACCGTGACCTTCTCCTTGTTCAGCCTGGTGAGCGGGACGTCAGTGTGCCTGACGATAGAGTCACCTATTACAAGTGTATCAGGTGTGTTGTTTAGCCTTAAGGGCTGTGACTGTTCGGCACACTGGCTTTGTGAGCTATGTGTTGCACGTGTTTTGTTTTGGGGTAGCGGTTGCTTGGGTGTCTGCTTTGGAGGTCTCTGCTGCTTAGGCAGATTTTTATTTAGAGACTCTGAGTATGTTTTTGTGTGTTTATGTGTTTGGTTTGCTGTCGTGGTAGGTCTATGTGAGACTGGAATTGTAGTGAGTGTGGTTTCCTTCTCCTCCTGACTGGTTATGCCAATGCTGAGTTGAGAGACCTTAGCCTCCAGTTTGGCTATATGGTTGCATCTCTCACATGTGTTGAAATTTGTTGGGAGAAGGAGAGGGTTGTCTTTCTACATGAGGCAGTTGTAACATTGCCTGAAGATTCCCAGATTCACCAGCTGGACCAGAGAGGAGACTGACAACTGACCTTTGGACATGCTAGAATAGTATTGGGAATTCCTTTATAATTGAAAAAAGGGCCAATGGGGAACAAGGTACTCAAGGGGAGTTTGTGAGGGTGTAGTGCTTTTAATGTTTTAGTGCTGACTTATATAATTGCTTTAGTGATCAAGTGCCAGGCTTTAGAGTATGAATAGGGTGTTTATTATGAGAACTAGATCAGTTCTAAGGGAAAAAGTGAAGAGTAGACTTTGTGGAGCCGAGAATCGTTTAAACCCAATTAAGCAGAGCTGCCCAATGCTGCGATATGCGCAAAATCGCCCAAAGCCGCGCCAAAGCAGGTTTTATACAGGGGGACTTGAAAGAGCTAGAAACTGTCCCAAAATGGCCAATAGACTACCAGATTCTTGTGCTGGGAACACTCCTCCAGGGATAGATAGGCTGCTCTAAGCTCCCCACTGCCACTGGTGAACAAAGAAGCCTCCCTTTATTCAAGAAAAAAAATGGGCAACACAGGAACTTTCCAAAAGTCCAGAATACAGCAAAGCCTGTATTTGGACTACTCTAAGTCAGGAAAGGTGTGGATCAGCTGACTGATGTTAATGTTATATACTGGGCTGGATTTACGAAGGCTTGCATGGAGTGTAAGAGTAGTGTAAGACGGCAGACAGGCAATATGTCTGCCGAGCGATTCAGCAATAGCCGGCAGGGGCGTGCATGAGAGCTTCTAAAGCTACTCTTGCACAGACTGTGTTATGGTATGCAAATTACATCATTTGCTGCTGAAAGCTATGCAAATGAGGTAAATTTGCGATCCAGGAAACACTAACCTGTCCGTGTAAGAGTAGTGTTATCTGCAGTACTCCATTGGTAACGGAGTACCGTTTTGCAAAAAGCTAAATGGAGCTATGACAGCTCCAAATAAAGGATGCATCTAGTTGAGGAAGTATGCTAATAGCCAAATATAAGGCCATTGGCATTTGCATATGTTGTAAATCCTTAAAATCCAAATTTTATTTCCCAGATCGCCGATGTTTAAGCGTAGCGCAGCAGCGCACAAACATGCTGCGCTTTAAATAAAATAAAAAAAGTGAAAAATAGCCACAAATGTGCATTTTCACTAAAAAGCTTGTTCTGCCATGCAGGTGAATGGCAGGCTGAAAACAACATGGACACTGAGTAGTGGATGCTAAGGGGGGGAAGCTCAGTGTGAGAGATGTAACCAAGCATTAGTAGGCAATCCTATGCAAGTGGGGATAAGGATAGTAAATCCCAATTTTCCCCAGCATGTGAGCCATGTCCCTAGAGTGTAAGTGTAGGAGCAGGGTAGTAGTAGAGTAGAAGATAGGTGACATCATGAGGGGGTATGTCTGAAAGACTGTAAGGTGATTGGAGCACAGTGGCTTGTGTTTGCCCTGAGTTGCTCAGGATTGCAAGAGGCATGTTTACAGTGGCACTAGCTGAAAACAAGAAACCAAAGGCATATGCCGTGGATATATCTGAAATTTCTTGCAAACGTGCACACAGCATGTGTGCGCATGTGCACTTGTTTGCGCGCTGCTGCCCCTTGTGGAAACAGAAAGGGAAAAAGGAAGGAAAAGAAGTAGTAGGAAGTTAACCAAAGAGAAATAGCAGAGCTGCCAGGTGAAATATATCAGAATCAGTCAATTACACAGGCAGTCGACTAGCCTAGCCCAGCACTTTAAGCTCTGCAAACAGCAGTCTAACCTGTTTTTTTACAAGAGCTCTGCAACACTGCAGTATACAAAGAGTGAAAACTTAAAAAGCTTAAGGCTGACAAAATGTTAGGGGCTGCTATTGCTATCATAAACCAACATGTGCAAAGTGCTGAGGGTGGTGATGTTGTGAATGCTGCTGAGCAACCCACAGTGAGGAGACGGAGAAAAGTGTACAGACCCAGGGTAACCTACTAGGGGCTACATGAGCTGGAGATAGTGGAGCGCTATAGAGTGTACAAAGGCCTCCTGCAGCAAATTGTTGAGCTGTGCTAGCCACGCCTCACACACAGAACCAACAGAGGGGAACACATCCCAGTGGATACCAAGGTATATGTTGGTCTATGAATACTAGCTCCAGGTACCTTCCAGAGACCAACTGGTGATAGGATGGGGGTTTCACAGGCATCAGCATCCAGGGTACTGCACCAGTTCCTGGATGCCATGTCAGCACATGTCGGTGAGCATGTATATTTCCCCAATTCCAGTGAGGCATTGGCCAGCAATATGCGTCTTTTCCACCAAAAAGCAGAATACCCTGCAGTGGTGGGTGCAATAGACTGCACGCACATACACATCAAAGCACCACCCGGTGAGCGGGGTAGTGTCTACATCAACCTCAAGGGCTTCCCCTCCATCAACTGCCAGGTTGTGTGCAATGCCCAGGGCATAATAATGAATGTGTGTGCTGGCTGCCCTGGAAGCTATCACGATTCCCACATCTGGCATCTGACGCAGCTGTACCAGAGATTTGCCAATGGGGACATCCCTGACGGTCACCTAGTGGGGGATGCTGGATATGCACTGGAGCCGTGGCTAATGACATCCATCAGAAATGCACACACACCTGAACAAGCACTCCATAATGAGGCACACGCACAAACAAGAAACATTATTGAGCATGTGTTTGGGATGCTCAAGTCACGGTACCGGTGCCTGGACACATCTGGTGGAGCCTTGCAGTACTCACCAACTACATGTACCCACATTGTCATGGTATGTGCCATGCTACACAATATGATCCTGCGAAAACAGCTGCAGCAGGAACAGCATGGGGCAGGGCCAAACAGACCCCCACCATTTTCAAGGCCTGCACAGGCACAGCGTGACTCGGAGGAGGAACAACCTGAGCCTGCCCCAGTAGGCAGAAGGAGGCATGCCCAGTATGCCCTGACCTTGGCAAAGAGGCAACACATAGCACATACACTGACTCAGTAGGAACCCTGGAAATGACACCTCTCTCTGACTCGCACATACAATAAAAGGGATGCCTGACTTGACACTACCTGTTTTCAAACATGTATAGGGAGTGTATTATGTGCATCCGACATAGGCAGCCCTGCAGCACCACCTGAGGCATGATTGCCCTATTTAAGCAATATAAAGCAGTGCTAAGCACATTTTGCCACTATTTAGCATATTTAAGCACAATTGCGTGGAGCTGCGTGCCGCTCAAACTAGTGCAACGTTGGGCAACGTTGGGCAATGTTGGGCAAAGTCAGGCAAAGTCGAGCAAAGTCGGGTAAACATGCTCACACCTGCTTTACTGTTCCTTAACCAGTCAGGTCTGCCCAGCAGGAAAATAAATAGTAGTGACAGGGCTCGTACTCAGGATACTGTGCACTATAGTCACAGTACTGAACCACTAAGCCATGACAGCATTTCACTGGCACAGACACAGCAGGGCAATTGTAGACTAATGCAAACACAAACAAATGCTGTATCATGCCCTCTGAACTTCCCCCCACGCCTATGCAGACAGATAACAGCAGGCCAGGTAGTGTGTTGTGGGTTGGGTAGGCTATGAAGTCACAAACTAATATATGTGAAATTGGAAGCTAAGTTCTGTAGTACAGTAGTATGCCTCAAGCCAGTATGATAGGCAACAGTACAGACTGAAATGGAGTACCTGACATAGCAGTGCAGGCCTAGCAAATGTGTATAAGTATCAGGTGAACCCCTCATCCTATGTACACCCTCAGTAACAATCAGGTGTGCCCCCTGGGTAGAAATGTACAAATAATAGCTGTCCCCCCTGTATGTAGAAATGTTGATAAGTCTATGCAAAGTGACTCATGGAAGCCCTGCAGGCACAGCGTGCTTCCTGTCGATGTACAACACAAAGGTGAGCCCTGAAGTAAAAACCAACTTGATTTTTCACACACATATAGTATATATGTCCATACTGGGCATGCTCACACACTTAAATAAACAAAGCAAATGTCAGTCAACAACATACTGAAAGGTCATACTGGGCATGCTCACACACTTAGGCCATGTCTGAGTACAGCAGTGGGCCACACATCTGGCAGTTGCAGTTCTTACCCCAGAAACTTGTCACTATTCACCAATCCTGACTTGCGCACACAGTTATATGAAAACAGACCCATATAATATATTGGACTCCTGTCATAATCAAACTATGTACTACAAGTACTGAACTTGTTCAGAGAAAGTGAAAATTCAAAGATCAATAAATCTCAGATTAGTATCATCAAAAAACAATGAGCACTCCTAACATTATCCAATCCATGTTCTGGCAAAAATATTGTCAAAGAGTCCATAGAGAACCATGAAGCTTTCTTTTGCAATGTCATATATATCAATGTAAACACATATATTTTCTGAGTCAGTGCAAACTGTAAATGAATACATGTACATGACTGACACTGCCAACATCTTGTCAGACAGGTTCATACATATTTACCCCCCTCTCACTGACAAAAGGGCCCATTATCATACCTGGAGATTGTCAAAACCCAGAAATCACATATACAATGGTTAAACAGCACTTCCCAAACCTAAAAACACAGCATCTATGGGATGACATGGTTTCCCTAGCTGTGTCATATGTGAACTCCAAAACAAACAGACCCTGCACCTGAACAGTCTGTTGAGACTCACCCTCTGTACAGGATATGAAACTGTTGAATGCATTACAGCAACATTTGGCACACTCCACAAGTGTTGGTGCACAACAGACTATAGGAACTATTGTCTTATAAGCCTATTAAGCCTGATCTGCAAGGCCATGGAGTCCATCATGATGGAACTTATAAACAGAGATGGAACTTATAAACAGAGCTATTGTGAGCCTATAAACACCCAACCCTACCAATTTCAGTTTGGTCAGGGGCAGATCATGGTTCCCAAACCTGCTAGACTGTTTTCAAGGCAGTCACCCAGGACATACATCAATGAAATGAGCTACACACGTCCCACATAGACCTTGAAAAGCCCTTTTCCAACATCCCAGACTCATGTCGTATCCACAAAATCAAAAACCAGTGCATAAATATGTATGTCATCTGATGGATTGCCAACTGGGGCACAGATAGATCCCACAAGGTAAGAATTGTGGTCTCCTGTTCAAGCTGGTAACAACTGCTGTCCCCCATGGCTCAGTCCTGGGACCCCTCCTGCCTGGTGTATACTTTTCAGAAATACAGTCAAACACACGAGGGCTATGTTTAGCAAAGTTTGTGGATGACTGCAAAAGCATTGTCATAATTGATGTTTGGGACAACAGAGGCATCCTTAAAAAGGGTCTCAGTCAGACATATGTGGTGTACAAATCATGGCCTTGAGCTACAGTCATACAAATACCACATAGGTGCCAACACCCTAAATAAATAGGTGATAACAAGGGATCTATGGACACATGTTGATAGTCATCTCCACTTCCAGAAACATATTCACAAAGTGGTTAGAAAATCATGCTATGTGTTCCCACAAACTGCCAAAGTCTTTGCATGTAGGTCAAAGAAGGTTACCTCTACTCATCAGTCATCAGACCTGTCAGAGAGTACCACAACACACTTGTGATGAATCTGACTGTGCACCCTCAGCAGCTGGAAAGACCACTGAAGTACCTCAACAAGAGGATTACTGGCCTCAAACAGTTGCCCCATGCAGCAAGACTGAATATAACTCAATCTGTACTCTGCTGCATACTGTCTACTCAGGAGATCTCTACCCAACAGACAGGTCCATGTCCAATGCAGAACTGATGTACATGGGCTATCTGAAGTAAACCCAAGCTCACTGTACCACATGCTCTAGGGATATCATCATCACAACATTAAATAGAACATGTTGGAGGGATACATTACTAACTCACAGACTTCCCTTGCTTTGGAACAGGCTGCCAACCGACATTAAGCCGAGACCCTCACTGACACTCTTCCAGAGGAGCCTTGATGAGTGTATGTGAAACTGAACTGTCACACCACGGATCACTTCATCAGCTCTACTACACAGAGGCCTAGGGAGCTAACTCCATGGGTGGTGATAGCTGCACACTCTGGCCGTACTAACGTATGCCTTCAGGCAGATAGCCTATTACCTACCTATGTACCTCTATATATATGTAGGGGGAACACAGTATAATCAGCCAAAGATGGATGGGCAGAGATTTGTGTAAGAGGTTGATCATGACAGGGAGCCATCCAGGACCATCCCACCCAACACACATCCCAATGGCACAAAATACATGAGGTGCACATCTCTCCCACTGTACATAACAGCCACCAGTATCTGTAAGTATTACAGTGTATGTGGTCCATGTGCCTGCTGTACAACATGACTGTACAATGAAGTACACATCTACTATCTGTAGACATGTACCTGTCACATAGGTTCATAGGTATGTAGTAGACTATCTCCACGAAGGCATATATCAGCCTACGCAAGTTGGGCAGCTTTCACCACACCATTGGGTAGTCTCCCAAGGCCTAGTTCTAATAGTTAGTACCCTAAGCCCCTTTCTAGTGGGGCTGCTGATGTGATGCCTGGCATGAATTGTTTGTTTCCCATCCACTCATCAAGGCACCAATTGAAAAGTGTCAGCAAGAGGTTATGTCTGATGTACATTGGGACTCTGTTCCACAGTAAGGCAAGTGTCTGGGATGGTACTCTATCCCACCAGCATGTTGTATTCATCGTTCTGATGAGGTTCATATCCCTGGAATGTGTAGGGTGACTCAATGTTGTTATGTGTAGATGGAGCATGTTCAACAGTTATGTGTTGGACATGGCTCTGTATGTTAGGAAGAGTGTGCCTCTGAGTAGGCGGTACACAACGAAGAACAGATTTAGTTTTACCAGTTGTGTTGCATAACACAACTGTTTGAGGCTAGTAATCCTCTTGGTGAGGTACCTATGTGGTCTTTACAGCTGCTGGATATGCTAAGTCGAGTACATCCAAAATGGTGCACTGTACTCAATGATGGGTCTGATGATGTAAGAGTAGAGTGCCAACACTACCTCTTTGGATCCTGATGCAAACCCTTTGTTGATTAGGCGGGCCACATAGGATCACCCAATCACTTTGGCAACATGGTTGTCAAAGGAAAGATGACTATGTACATGTGTCCTCAGATCCCTTATCACTTTGTCATTTTTAAGGGGGTAACATCCATCTGGTAGTTTGTGGGTATTGTGTTTTCAACAGAGGATCCCTATGCATTCCTCCACAGTGAGCTTGAGGCCATGATTCTGACACCACACATCTGTCTCATAGAGTCCCTTCTGGAGAATATGTCTGTCTTCCGGGGAATCTATTATGGCAAACACTTTACAGTTCCCAGCAAACTTAGTCAACCACAACTCTCCTGTGTTGGCATGTACATTTGAGAAGTCTATACCAAACAAGAGGGACCCCAGGACTGAATCCTGGGGGACACCAGTCATTACCAGTGTAGAGTCTGACATGTAGCCAGCAATTCATAATGTGTGGGATCCATCTGTGAGCCAGTTTGCAATCCATCTTGTGATGTATGGATTCATGGCCAGGCTGGTGAGTTCATCTATGATACCTGACTGGGGAATGGTGTCAAAGGCCTTAGCGAGGTATAGGTAGGCTGTGTGGAGCTCATTTCAATCATCTGTAGCCTGGGTAACTGTCAAATAAATCCTCCCAGTTCAGGAGGCATGGTCTGCATTTGATGAAGCCAAACAGGGTGTGCTCAACTGTGTGAAGGTTCCCAATCTCTGTATTGTTGACTTCCATTATGATTGGCTCCATTGCCTTGCAGAACGCACTCATCAGGCTCATACAGCATGAATACCAAGGGGTTTTTGTGGCCCCACCCCTGTGGAGTGTGAAGAACATTGCTGTGCAACATTCTATGGGCACATATCCTGTAGACAGCATGTAGAGAGAGGTGTAGGTATCCTTGATGAATATGGATACATTCTCACCCTATGTGCTATGATTCAGGTTCTGATGCTGGAAGGTATGGAATGAGTAGTATCCTGGTAGTGCTGGTGTGCTGTCTGGAGCCTTGAACTAGGTTACTGATACTGCACAGATATCAATATTCTACATAATGAGAAGTGCCTCGAGTGTGTGTATCTTGAGGCTGAGACTTCTGGCAATGAGTAGCATTTAGCTCACTTTGTGGTTATTTGTGTTGGTTACGGGGTTTGGTTTGTCCTGCATGACCAGTGTTCCACACCTGACATCAGCGCCTTATTGGTCCCATCTGACCATAAGCTAATTACCCTACATATCCAAATCCTGGACCCACACCCCCATTAAGGAAACCATGTTAAAAAATGTCTCCAAAGCCAACTTCATGCTTCTTAAGACAGAAGTGCTGAACTGCAGGACACCCATGCAGATGGACAATACAGTTACAAATACTGAATCCTTCACAATTGCACTTTATAAGCACTTACATGACTACATGCATCGTGCTATCCCAAACAGAACCAAGACGCTATCCTCCAAGAAAAGGAAGCCAATCTGGTGTTCCCCTGCCATAAACAAACTGCACAACAGAAGGAAAATACTGTTGCAAAAGAGGGTAAAATCCCATGAGGGGAGGAGCTCCATGGTCCACATCAGTAAGAAGCTGTGATCCATGATAAAATCCTCCAAAGCTAGTTATGAAAACAAAATCGACACTGATTCTAAAGACAACCACAAAGCATTCTATAGCTATGTCAAGAATCTCAATGGCAACACTCAGATCTGCTCTGAGTTACAGCACAATGGCACTAAATATACAGACCCAACTGATATTGCCAACATCCTAGCAGATAGGATCAGTGCTAACTTTACCCCCCTCTCACCCATGAAAGAGCACATCTCTATAACGGAGGACTGCAAAGTTGCTGTCATCATGGCTGCACAGGTAAAAAACACTCTCCAAAGCCAGGAACACAGCATCCATGGGACCAGATAACATCCCAGGTTGTGTTCTACACAAACTACAGAACAAACAGGCACCAAACCTATGTACCATGTTCAGTCATAGCCTCACCTCAGGCTTTGTGCCTGTTGAATGGCGCACAGCGACGGTTATCCCACTACACAAGGGGTGAGCCACCATGGACCCAAGGAACTAGCATCCCATTAGCCTGATGAGCCTGCTCTGCAAGGCCATGGAATGTATCATCATATAACTTATAAAAAAAGACACTGGTAATCTCCAAACTCTAGACCACAACCATGTTGGGTTTGTAAAAGGCAGATCATGTCTCCTAAACCTGATAGACATCATTGATGCAGTCACCAGAACCATAGACAAGGGTAAGGTGGTTCATACAGCCTATGTAGATTTTGCCACGGCTTTCAACACCATCCCCCCTCTGAAATTATAGATAAACCCACTAAACTAGGTATAAATTGCTATGTCAAGATGGGTTGCCAACTGGCTAACTGACAGAACACACTGTGAAAGTAGCAGACTCCAAGTACAACATTGGACCAGAGACAAGTGCAGTACCACAGGGTTCAGTCCTTGGTCCTGTCCTGTCTGGTATCTACTTCCCTGAAGTAAACTTTAACATAGAAGGTCTGTGGCTAATTAAGTTTCCAGATGACTGCAAACTAGGAGCCATAATCAAAACTACTGAAGATGTTGACATCCTACAAAAGGGCCTCACTGAGACAGATGCCTGGTGTCAAAGCCATGGCCTCAAGCTCAATGCCAAAAAGTGCATTGTCATCCCCTTTGGTAAATACTCTGTAGCCATGAACTGCAACATAGGCAGTTGTATACTTAAGACTGAAAGTGTAATAAGAGACCTTGGGTCACAGGTGGACAGTGGACACACCTGTGATAATCACATCCCAGCAGTAGACAGGAAATCCTTCTACGTGTCACACCTCATCACAAAAGGTGTCTCATGCAGAATAGAAGAGGACATTGTTCTCCTCTACTCATCACTCACTAGATCCATAATAGAGTACAATGCCCCTTTTACTATGTACCTCACAAGACATCTACAACAACTGAAAAGCCTGCAGAAATACCTCACAAATAGCATTAGCAGCCTGAAATACATGCCATACACAGACCGTCTCAAAATGCTCCAGCTGTACTGTCTCGCATATCGCCTACTCAGAGGTGATCTCTGCCTAACATACAAAGCTATGTCAAACACAGAGCTGTTGGACATGCTCCATGAAAACATTCACAATCCCTCTGATCTTCGGCCCCAAAGCCCAGAGTGAAATACAAAAGGGAGTGGTGTATCCATTTACCTTATGGATACCCACACCTTCAGGTTAGTGGCACAGCATGAGGCCTTGGAGACCATGCAAGTGCAACTAACATTGGGCAAAGCTGCTTATCAGATTGTAGCCTGCTACAGATCACCTACCTTATCTCAGGAACCTCACTCAGTATTCCTGAGAACAGTGGAAAATATAAACACCATTATATGAGGAGATTACAACTACCAAAACACTGACTGGGAGAATTACTTGTGTACAAGGTCCTTTGCCCAATGCTTCCTAGAGTTTAAAAACTCAAACGCTCTGGAACAGCTGGTCACCACATCCACTAGAGGTGACAAAATACTGGACCTGATCATCACCAACATGGGGTACCGGTGTTCTACAACAGAGATAAACCCCTCGCTGGTAATATCAGATCATAAAGTAATCACACTGGACATCCACATCATGCCCCCCCCCCCCCACACACACACACAGTCAAGGAAACCACTGTGAAGAAAGTTTCTAAAGCAAACAGCACACTTCTCAAGACCAAAGTGGAAAGTTCAAAAGCACCCTTGCTATAGGATAATGCTATACAATCTGCAGAATCATTTACAGGTGCATTTTATGAACATCTACAGGGATGCATGGATCGAGACATGCCAAATAAAACCAAGTTGCACGCCTCCAAAAATAGGAAACCAATCTGGTGGTTGTTGCACATAAATAAGCCATACAACAGAAGGAGGGAACAAACACATGTTAGAGCAAACTTCACATAAAGAAAAGCATCACTGATCATTATTAGGAAGAAACAATGATTGCTCATAAAATAATCCAAGGCCAGTTTCTAAAGACAAATTGCCAAGGAATGTAAGAATAACAGCCACAAAGCCTTTATTAGCTATACCAAACATTTAGGTGGCAACTCTCAAAAATGCTGTCAGTTACTGCAAAATGAAAAAAAGATACACTGAACCAACTTACATTGTCCACATCCTGGGGGACGTGTTCAGTGCAAACTCCCCCCCACATCACCCCCAAAAGGGACTGTGTCCATCCCAGAAGAATGCAGAGCACCAGACTTCATGGACATGCAGGTAAAAACAGCCCTCTCCAAAACTAAGAACACAGCATCAATGGGAATGGATGGTGTCCCAGGCTGCGACTTACACCAGCCCCAAAAGGAACTACACCCTCACCTACATTCACTGTCCAGACTCAAACTTTCCACAGGCTATGTATCCAAAGAATGGCATACAACAACAGTCATCCAGCTCCACAAAGGGGGTGCCACAACAGAACCAGGAAACCATTGCCCTATAGGCCTACTCAGCCTGGTCTGCAAAGCTATGGAGCAAATTATCATGGAACCCATAAACAGAGACATTGGGGACCTCCAGACACTGGACTCTACCCAACTTGGCTTTGTTAAAGGTAGATCCTGGCTCCTACACCTAGTTGACTTATTTGAAATAGTTACCAAGGACACAGATGGAGGTGAAAGTAGTCCACACAGCCCACCTGGACCTCACTAAGACCTTTCAATACCATTCCCCACTCTGGCATCATGGACAAGCTTACCAGCTTGAACGTTAACAGCTATGTCACAGGATGGGTGGCCAACTGGCTCACAGATCAAACACACATGTTCAGAGTTGTGAGTGCCATGTCCGACTCTAAACCAGTCACAAATGGCATCCCACAGGTATTGGTCCTGGGACCCCACCTGTTCAGTAGATACTGCTCAGAGGTACAGGCAAGCAAAGGAGGAGTATGGCTGAACAAGTTTGCAGATGACTGCTAACTGTGGTCCATAATCGACTCCACAGCTGACACAAACATCCTACAGAAGGGTCTTACAGAAACAGATACCTGGTGTCAAAACAATACCCTCAAGCAGAATGCCAAAGAATGCATAGCCACCCCCTTTGGATAAAACAAAGTGCACACAAATTACCACATAGGTGGTAATCCAGTATGTACGGAGAATGTAATTATGGCCCTGGGGATCCAGGTAGATAGTAAACTCTCCTTTGATAATCACATTGCAAAAGTGTCTACAAATTCCTTCTATGTAGCCCACCTAATGTCACCTGATGTAACCCACTTTGTCTAGTCTGATGATGTCACCATCCTACAAATATACCTGTGGAAAGGAGAACTCCTAGTAATGTGTATAGCGCATCATGTAAATGCATACAGCTCTAGTATCATTAAGTAGTTAGGTAGGGGTTTGAATCCTACACTTGACAACTGTATGAGAGTGTGTGTGTGTGTGTCTATCTCCTTGTAGAGGAGCAACCTTTTTTGGAGACAACTACAACACCTTAAAAGTGGTATACTTATCTTTGTCAAGTCTGATGATGTCACCATCCTACAAATATACCTGTGGAAAGGAGAACTCCCAGTAACGTGCATAGCGTGTCGTGTAAATGCATACTGCTCTACCTAACATTAGGTAGGGATTTGAATCCTGCATTTGACAACTGTATGAGTGTGTGTGTATCTCCTTCTAGAAGAGCAACCTTTTTGGAGACAACTACAACACCTTAAAAGTGGTATACTTATCTTTGTCAAGTCTGATGATGTCACCATCCTACAAATATACCTGTAGAAAACAGAACACTCAGTAATGTGTATAGAGCATCGTGTAAATGTGTACTGCTCTAGTATCATAAAGTAGCTAGGTAGGGGCTTGAATCCTGCACTTGGTGATTGTGTGTGTGACACAGTTTGTCAATGTGTTGTGGGTTTTGCTTTTACTACTGCATGACATATCACAATGACAACAGTATGTGCATTGCACGTCAGGTAGCTGTGTGGCAAATACATATATGTACATGCAACCTCAATTATTTCATAGGTGGGAACCCTGCTTTCTCCATGAACACATCTGTTATCTTTGCCAGAGTGTGCTGCCACTTTCCAGACCTTAGGTCACATCTGTATGCTTGTGACAATCCCAGCCACTGCAGTGATCCCTGGCCTAGGTCATCCGTGTCACACACACTCATTACGGTTTCTATTGAATAGTGTGAGTGAGGGTTTATGCCTGAGGTATATTTCAGACCAGTTAAAATGCAGCAAAGTCTGTCAATGATGGCTATTCATTGTAGGTGTACAACAACCTTTGCTGATATGCATGCAGACCCCTTATTGCTTATGTGATTCACTGAGGGATTTCAAAATACCTTTGGAAATGTGATTACCAAAGGAAAGATGATGTAACACTTAGCTGTATGCACACATCGGTACCTGTCAACATGTTGGGGGCTACTACCTATGTGGTACTGTGGGGATACTATGTTTTGTAAAGGTGGATGACCATGCTTTAGTTGGCTTATAGCTTTACAGAATGGGTTTGACAACAGGTATCTGTCTGTATGATACCCTTGTGGAGGATGTGTGTGTCATCTGGAGAATGCATTATATGCCACACTATGCATTTCCAGACGTGGACGGACATATCCCTACTGTGTTTGCTTGTACCTAAGTGAGCTATATGGCAATCAGGAGTGGTCCCAGGAATGGGTGCAGGTAAACACCACTGGTTACTGGCATAGTATAGTTCCTGAAGGGCACAAATGTTACTGTGTGTCCTGCATCTGTGTGTCAGTTGTCAAGACATCATCTAACGATTGTTTATGGTCAGGCTGTTGAGGTTATGTATACTACCAGAATGCAAACCAATGACAGATAGTAACAGTATCCCCAACAGCACAGTGTCAAACCATGTCATACAAACATGTGTACCCAAGTTCCAAAATGTGTGTAGTACAATGCATAATGGCCATCAATAAAAACTATGGAGTGTTAACACTGTGTAATACAGGGCATGTCATCCTGCCCATGTGTCCACTATGCACATACATGCAGACAGTGCACCTGCACCATGTTCACGAATGTACACCTGCAAACCTGTGCTGCACACATCCCACACGTACTGTCCACTCTCTAACACATGCTGCCAATACTACACACATCAGCCAAGTGGCACGTGGGCGGACAATACGCTATTGGGATTAACACTGGTGTAAACAATACTACATTGACAATCATAGCTTTAATGCATCATGCCTGCTCAGCTACACCTTCAAGGATATCATTACACATTATTGCTGATAACATGCTAACATTGCTATACTGCTATAAAGTCACCCTGTGCATCAGCACCATGTTAGCCTGTTCCTGCATCAATGTTACAGATGACAGGAGGTGGCACAGGTTTCATCATATGCACAGGGTGTGTTGTTGGTTTGCCAATGGCCTACATTGAGCCATACAATCGACGTGTGTGTGTGTGTGTGTGTGTGTGTGTGTGTGTGTGTGTGTGTGTGTGTGTGTGTGTGTGTTGATGTAATATGTGCGGGTATGTATTAGCCCTAGGTGTCTGGTTTATGTGGGTGTGTGTCTGCATGCACACAGTTCCACCATGTGGCTGCCATATACGGGGATTTGTGGGACAGCCACAGACAGTACCTGCCAGGCTTCACCATCTCTGGCCATGGATATGGTACCTGTGCCTGGCAGGGGTGCTACTGACAGTATCAGGTACTAAGCCAGACTGAGTACTATCCTCAGAGGTAGACATATGTAGACTGGACCCAGGTCCCTGCTGGGACTGTCCAGAGCCATGTGCATGTGGTCTTCTAGGACGGTCTATGGACATCCCATCCCCAACATTGCTGGGGCTGGTACTGGCACTACAGGAGCGGCTGTGACTTGAGGGATGTCCGCGGTGACTGCCAGCTGCTGATGTTGCTGGCATACATCCATGTCGATGTCTCAACCGTCCCGCACTGTCCTGACACATGAACATGACATTGCGGAGGACATCTAATGTCTCACCCCAATGTCAATCAGGGACCTCAGTGTAATTACGGATGGCACCTGCTAGGTCATGGATACTGTCATTTAAAGCGGTGTTATGTGCCCTCTGTGCCCTTAGTCCCTGTCTGGTGTACCGTTCCATACGTGCCTTTGCCTCCATGACAGCCTGGAAAATGCATGAGGTTGTAAGACCTGTGGCACGTCTGCCAGGGGCATGATGACCAGCAGTGCTCCAATGAGAACCCCTGGGCATCTGCTTATGTGGTACCATTCCAGAACTCTGGGTATGGCTACTGTGTTCGGATGCATGTGCCATAGGTACCACACTGTCCTGGCCATTGCCAACTGTACACTGTCCTTCAGCTAAGGGCATTGGTGATGGTGGATGTATTGGCAGTATGACTGTGTGCATGGATGGGGTGGACACCTGTGTACTGTCGATTGGTGGCCCAATGACAGACCCTGGCAAACATGCCTGTGCCTCAACACACCTATCCTCATTATCACTATTTGTGTCAGTGACATCAGGTTCCCTGCTGCAGTGAACCAGCCCAACCTCAGCACATGTGAGAGGAAGACAGCAAGCACACTTTACGACCTGTATATGATGTCAGTACACATGCACACATGCACACATGAACAAATGCACACATGCACACATGTACACATGCACACATGAACACATGAACACATGCACACGTGAACACATGCACACATGCACACAAATACACTCCTCACTAAAGCAGAGACACACACACACACACACACACACACACACACACACACACACACACACACACACACACACACATACACACGCACCACCAGCAATCCAGAACATACTCAATAGTGGTTGATGGTGGGGTACAGTATCACAAGACAGTCATTTCACACGTGTCAGCATACAGGACGTGTGTTGCTCAACAGCATGCAGTGCAAGTGTAGACAGTCCTTGCTAATAACAGTATACATGGGTTTGATGCATGTGTGTTGTTGTTCAGTGATTGGCCTCACCCTGGAATGCAATGTGTATGTGGACACAACATTGCTGTGCAAGTATTACAAGCTCTTCAATGTGCTGTGCACCATCACTCATAGGTATACATACCATGGCTGGATGTTTATCTGTGTGTCACATAGATATCTGTTACTGATTAGAGCATCTGTGTCTTTAGCAGATAATTGTGGACACAGGTTTAGCTCATGCATGCTATGTATACACACAGGATGAGTGGTGTGTGTATACCTGATGGAATACCATTGCTCAACATAGCCATTGTACAGTAGTTATGGTGAGTGTAGAACATATTGTGGACATGCCAGTGCCAGCCATGACATGGCATGCTACAAAACAACTGCAACATTAAACATCACACATACCCAATGTGTGTCATGTGACCTATACACTCAATAGCATTACAAGACATATATGTGTCATTTTGTGCAAATAGTGATTGCTATGCATATTATGTATAGGTTCATATGTTTTCACACACACAACATTGAGGTGTATAGCAATGAATGCTATGTGTAGTACTGTGGTTACTGTAACTGGATGGCATGTAGTACCATGAGCTATCATCATGCAGCATCATGTGGTCACTCAAGGCTACTAATGTGTGTCAGACCGGCGCCTATCATGCTGTACCTGAACTGCAGTACCATGGCTACATTCACCATTTCACAGCCAGTTGTTACATGGGTTTGTCAGGTGCCTAATAGGGAGCATTGCCTAACATGAATGTGTTGTGTGTTGAAGAGTGTCGCACTGCCTCATGATAGGCCTCTACCCCTCAGGTATATTATGTGTGCTGTGTGGATGACATTTGGGATACTGGAGTGTGACCTTACAGCGTGTGTCTGAATATGCCATGTGTAGCATATTAACATGTACTGCGTATGACGAAGTTGTGTATTTTGTGTGCATGTGTATCGACTGCCTATCCAATGTCCACTATAGTGTAGCCACAATTGTTTGGGATGCTCTGTGTATTGCATGTGTTTGAGGCAGCCACTCACATTACTGAGATGTGCATAGTCTCACAGCAAACATGCACAGCATGCATTATGCATAAGTGTGTGACGTGTACATGGCCTACACCTCACCTATGACATGCACATATTATTTGCAATATTAAATGTAGAACACACTCACCAGCATGGGTCTGCTGCCTTGCTGTCACACCAGAGGGACCTACAAGGATATGAAACAGTTTGTCAGTGGCAACAACTGTGCAATTGCTACTGTGGGTTTACAATCTTACAGTAGCACAACGGTTGACAGTCACAGGCCTACACATCATGTTCCAAATGATCAGTATTGCACAACACCAGGCTCCACATCTTCTAACAAGCCTTTTGGTACCTTTTCATGTAAAATGTGTGCACAATGTTCCTGGTTGGTTGATAACACCAGTGTTTTTATTGAAGCGAGGGGAATGGAAATTAAGGCCAAGTCTCACAGTACCTGTGATTCCATAGGAGTGGTATACATTGCGTTATGTAAAGTGTGTTCGAGTTTTTATGTTGGCAAAACTGAAAGAAAGATTAGAAGAAGAATATATGAACATATCAACGACATAAAGAATAAGAAATCAACTAACGCACTATACAAACACACACTCACTTGTCCCCTAGCCCAATATCAATTTTTTATTATTGAAGAGATGAGAGGGGTGGGTTGTGGGAAACAAAGATAGAGTATCGGGAACTATATTGGCAAATCATTCTTGAAGCCAATAGGTTCCCTGGATTAAATGACAATGTTTCCCTTGCCCCTGTTTTAAAACTGAGGGCTGCTAGATTGTGATTGTCCCTTTCCTTATTTTAACTCCATTTTATACCTATGTATTTTTACATTGTTATTAAGATAACATCATTATTTATTAAATTTTTAATCTACTTTTAAATATATTTTTTATCTTTCTACATCAATTTATATAATATGTTATTTATTTGTAGAATATTTCTGGGAAACACTTTTTATTCATTGTGCCACTTCTGCCTTTTCTCATATGACCACTAGATGGGAGTATTTGTCACATATTACTGTGACTGATAGATAGCTTCATACATCTTATTTATTTCTATGTACATACATGTTTTTTTTTTACCGTTTTTTATCTTTTTTGAATGTTTTTATCCCTTGTTTTATGATTATTATCCTAGGGACTACATCTAATATATTACATACATATATGGTTGGATTTAACTCATGTATTTATGTTGAGGTATGAATTTCAGATTTAAATGGCATTATTCATTATTTATTAATGAGATGTTGCGCTATTGGTCCATTTGAATTGATCAACTTCACTATAAAAATACTTGTTTGTCTATGTTTCAGGTTCTTGTCTGATGAAGTCTGTTGTAGTTGACAAAAAACGCTGTGTGACTGTTTTGCGTTTTACGTTTTGTGGATTTTGTGACCTACAATAAACTTGGTTCTATTTCTCAGCTGCCCGGTGCTCGACTCTTCCTCTACTCAGTGCTTTTGGTTTGTTTACGTACTGCTTAAAAGTGCTTACTCCCGCTAACCCTCACGCTCATTTCTTTGAAAGGAAAGAAAATGGGGAGATAGGACAGTGGTGAAAAAGAAGCACAAAGAGGAAAAGACAGTAGGGAAAACAGCTCGGGATGTGCAGGACGGGTGTAGGGAAGGACCATAGCTGCCCATTTCTTTTACAGAAATGGCTGTGCATATGCAATAATTTTGGAGGGAAATATGAAACCTTCCACCCCTGGGAGAGGGGTGAGGACAAAAAGTATGTTGTACTGCCAATTGAATTACATTTTATATGTCCAGCAGACATGTGTGCAAAATGGGCAGCTATGTATGGGGCGTAATTTTTTTTTGTTGCAGATTGGCCTTTTTGTTTTCTTTTTCCAGGTGAGAGTGGAATGTGGGGTAGGGGATGTAGGTATATTTGGGGAGGTAGGTTGGGGAGATAAACAGACAGGACAAACAAGATGCATACAGGGGCGGAATATGACACATGTGGTGGGTGAACACCATTGACGGGGAAGGATGTTTGGAAATCGCAAGCCCATGAGCCCACAGATGGCAACAGTGGAACTGAGATCCCCACCCATGGGCAGTCACCACTGCACCTTCACAGCCCAGAGGGTGGCTGTGCTGGGGGCTGCATAGGAGGGGCAGGCTCACCCATGAGTTGCGCCACTCATGCCTCAAGCTGGCATAGAGGATCAGCGACAGAACACTCGATCTCCCTACACACCACAGCCCGGACCATTCGGAGGGTGATAGGTGGCCCTCCTCTGCCCACGTTTGCATGGGGGGACGAGCCCCATCCCCTACAGCGCTTCCACCCAAAGGTGGCACAGGGCCAATGGAGGAGGAGGTCCCATGCTGGGCACCGGACCAGCTGGTGCCAGGTGCCATTGCCAGCTGAGGTGGGACAGGTGGATCCGCTGGGACCGGCCTTCCCATACATTCTATGTTTAGGAGGATTTAATGAAAATATGGGTTAGTAACAGTCAACAGCATTCCCAATTAGTTATAACAGCATGCAGAAGTATTCCCATTAACCCAACACACCAGAGTTCCAACAGTTGAACAGCAAGCATGACACATGCATATATGGAACAACAGTGGACATTACAACAACATGCATGTTTAATTGATGGCAACAGGCCACCAGTATTGTGGCATTTGAACAGGGCACATGCATCAAAATAAATGCAGATATTTATAAACCAATAGGACATATGTCCCAACAAATGTTTTGAGATTAGACATACCCATTGAGGTGTGGAATTGCACTTTTTATGCACATACAGTAGGGTGGAAAATGATAGCTCCATTAACAACTTATATATCCTTGTAGTTTACACTACATTCCTATTGACTGCAGTTATATGCCCCCTACATGTGTTATTACACTACCCAATTGTCCTTAAAATTGTGAAATGGGTTTTGTTAGATCTTTATATACATGGGCTGTATCTGACATACAAACTGTCCGGGATGCAGATGTCACTGCTACATATTTTTTGAATTGCTCAGACACACTACTGCTGAGATGGTACACTGACAGCTCTACTTTCCTATACTTATCTAGATATGTTTAGGTGAAATTATCAGTTATATGTTAACAGCTCCCTACATTTCTGCCAGCACAATGACATTTCTGGGGAGCACAATACCAAGCTACTCATGTGCCAGATTAACCTGTACATGCTGGGCATGAACCAACAGTTGAGGACTGTGAATATGCTTAAAAGCTACTGGCACTCCCTTCATCCGCTTTATATGGGCCTACCCAACTGTGTGTTAACACCGCTTAATACAACAGTACTATTTCTATAATGCAAGAGTACAACAACATATCAAAGAAAATGACACAGATACACTCCAGGAATTATACCTTTATTAAAGACTTAAAACACTTTTCTAGAGGCTCTCTCATTTATTTTATATAACAGTACATGCAGAATAATTATTAGGGAATTATTATACCTTTCCTTATTGTGTTAAAACACTTTTTTCAGGCTCTCTCATTTATTTTACATAACAGTACAAGCAGAATAATTACTAACCTGCCTGGTGGCGCAGCCTTAGCAGCCTATCTGCATAGGCTTGCTTATTCGCAGCACAGACACCTGCAGCTGTGAAGTAAATGCAGTGATAATGAGACATACCTATCCACAGTATACACTAGAATAGCAATTCTTACATACTTAATTCCATGGCTACTTACTCAGTAGTGGGGCATTTTCCATCTCACGGGCCTCCTGGATCCACTGGTCCAGTTGATCCACCTTGCATCTCTTCAGGTCTGCGTGGTGGTGTCTGACCTGCTCACCAGTCTGAGGGACACCTGTGGCACTGGTGAGTTCTTGAGCTAGATGGTCCCAGGCTTCCGCTTTGTATTGGGTGCCCTGGTACTGGCCCCGCAGGAGTCTATCCTCATGATTATGGACAAGGAGTCAAACCATTACATTTGACTCCTCAATGCCCCAACGCTGCACTCGAAAACGAGAGCCCTCTCTAGCACCGGCCTTTGCTGCCTGCAGATGGGAGCTACAACCAGTTATGGCAAGTATTCCCGCCTATGGAGCTTAAATATGCATCATTTCCTGCACTTATTTGTGATTGGCCAGTTTTGAAAAAACTCAGCTGAAGGCACACCTGCTTAGCAATGGGTAAACTTCCATTGATATGTATGTGTGTGTTGAAAGTGCATGCTTATGAAAATCTGTAATGGCTTAGTGGTTCACTACTGTGATTATGGTGCACAGTATTCAGGGTTCGAGGCCTGTCATTGCTTTTTATTTTACTACTGGCCAGACCAGTTAGGAGGTGTGGCTGTGTTTTACCAACTTTGCTCAGCTTTGCCCGACGTTGCTCTACATTGCCCGACATTGCTCTATGTTGCCCCCTATTGCCTGCCATTGCGCTGGTTAGCACTGTGCGCAGCTCCACGCAAAGCAGTGCTTGGCTATGAGCAATTATATTTAAATATGTTTAATACTGGTAAACGCTTCACATTGCTTAAGATACGTTACTTATGCATCCATCAGTATGCATAATCATTTCACTTTCTTATATATATATATATATATATATATATATATATATATATATATATATATAATTTATTCACTACTACATAGGCCATTTCAATGCCTTTTCCTGAAATTTAAATGATAAATGTCAGGGATTATTTTTATATACAGATTTTCAACAGAAAATAGAAAGGGGAGTGGTGGGATTTGAACCGGGAATGCCTCCTCTTTGTGCGAAGGCTCTATCACTATGCTATCACTATTTTGCTTAATTTGCATATAAGTTTCTTATTATCCTCTTCGATGTCTAAACTGCTAACTGTAGCTAAGCAATGGGCAAACCCACACAAACATGCACAAATACAGGCAGCTTTATCGGGAATAATAAAAAAAAAAATTAAAGTTTTACATTTTATAATTGTACAGGGGGTTAGAATGTGGGGGAGTGTAGTGTTGGGTATGTACACATTTGAGTGGACTCACTCATGTAGGTTGACATTTCCCGATTGAGAGACTTGCAGGGGCATGGATTTTTGGACTGCACAGCAGTCCGACACACCCCCTGTGTTAGCCTTAGAGTTGAGGCAGCGAACCCTCATTAATATGCACGGTGCGCTGCCATCTTAATCTTAGACTGGCGTTTCCGTGCGCTGCCATCTTAATCTTAGACTGGCGTTTCCGTGTAAGACTACTTTAGTCTTACACGGAGGATTTATGAATCCTGGGGACTGTGTTTTGAATATTTAATTGCATCTGAAGAAGTCTAGCTATCCAGCCAGATGAAAAGCGCTTTATGGAATAAAAAGTTTGCATTACTGGCTTGCAAGTTCGTGGATTTATTCTTTTTGTGGAGCATTAGTTGGTTTGTTGCTGCTGTTTTTTCCTTCTTTAGAAATTACAGAATATATTTTAGCTGCAACTTTACTAGTGTGTGTGTGTGTGTGTGTGTGTGTGTGTGTGTGTGTGTGTGTGTGTGTGTGTGTGTGTGTGAATGCAAGCTAGAGGGGCAGTGTGTGTGTGCATGTGTGTGTGTGTGTGTGTGTGTGTGTGTGTGTGTGTGTGTGTGTGTGTGTGTGTGTGTGTGTGTGTGTGTGTGTGTGTGTGTGTGTGTGTGTGTGTGTGTGTGTGTGTGTGTGTGTCTGTGTGTAGTAGTTAGTACTGTGCCAGATTTTTTAACTTTTAGCCACATATCAATCCCCCAAAATATCCCTACAACTTTAAAAGATGCTTGGGTATGCGATAATGCTGTATTTCGCAGTAATAGCTGTGTTTTGGGTTTTATAATGATGTTACACTGGCACTGTGACTACCACTAGTGTTTATGGAAGTGACATTTAAAATAAGCGGTTCTGTAACAAGATATTAGCAGTGTTGTATTTACTTTTTTTATTGAGTTTGAGATGTTTTAAGAGTAAGTGGCAGAGAAATGCATTTCAGGCAAGAAACCGGAAGGAAGGTAACGAATCATTTATTTAAATCACTCTTGCAATTGACCAACTTTACAGATGAACATAGGCTTGTTGTTCTAACAGAGATAAGTTATGTACTCACCATAACGTTCCATGTTTGTTGTCCATAATCTTGCCTTCATTCTTGATGGTTGGATTCATAACTGAGCATTGGTTCCGACTCGGCTGCATACTACAGTTCGAGAGCTTTCAATAGCTCAAGGCTACATCCTATCCCAAGATGCCTAGTGACTGTTCCCCAGATCTCATTTGAGAGAACTAATCACTACACTATGCAATCCAATACAACTACAATAGATCCTCTGCCCATAATTCCTAAGACATGAAGGGAATCAGGAATTTACAGCCAATTTCAGAAAAATTCCTCTCGATCTTCCAGGAAAGGGGAAAGAGGGGTGGGATGCAAGAATGAAGACGAGATTATGGACAACAAACATGGAACGCTATGGTGAGTACATAACTTCTTTATGTTATGTTGTCCTATCCCGCCTTCATTCTTGATGGTTGGGACACCATCCCCAGCACCTTCTTTCTCGGTTGGCTCAAGGGAATAAACTCTTCAGAACAGTGTAACCAAAAGATGCCCTGTTCCGAGAGGCCACATCTACTTTGTAATGAGTGATAAAGGTATGAGGGTTAACCTATGTAGCTGCAACACACATTGAATCCACAGGGAGCCTAGCTTGAAATGCAGTGGAAGTCGACATAGCTATAGTTTAATGCCCTATAATTTTTCCCGGCAGCTCTTTATTCTGAGAGTTATAGACAGAAGTAATGGTGTCTGTAAGCCATTTTGATAAGGTGACTTTTGAAACTGAAGTTCCTTTTCTGTTTTCTGAGAATGAAACAAACAGTTGGTCAGATTTTCTAAATTCCTTTGTCCTATGTAAGTAAAAATGTAACGGCCTATGTACATCCAGTTGGTGAAGCTTGTATTCTGCCTTGTTGCCATGATTGGGGAAAAATACGGGTAGCTCAATAGACTGATTTAAATTGGCCTCAGAACAAACTTTTGGCAGAAAAGAAGGATTTGTCCTGAGAGAGAGAGACTCTGTCTTTGTGGAAAATCGGATAGGGAGGATGTATAGACAGACCTTGCAATTCTGAAACCCTCCTAGCGGAAGTAATGGCTGTTAAAAAGATTGTCTTCCAAGATAAGAACTTTAGTGGGCAAGAGGAGGCTGGTTTGAATGGAGGGAAACTTAAAGAACATAACACCAAATTGAGGTCCCAAGGAGGTGGTGGTTTCTTATGGAGGTCTTAAACAGAATGTACCCCTCAGAAAATACAGAGAACAGGTACTAAAAAATGTGGTCAATGTAACTTTTGCAAATACATTTTGGATACATCTAATATTGTATTAAAGAACAGTTTAAAAAGCAAGGTTTGGTTTTGTAATGGTAATTGTTTGACTAAACACATAGTTTATTTGGGTGTTTGTCAAACATGCAAGAGTTACTATGTGGGTAAGACCGATCGCTGTTTAAAGAACAGGATCTACGACCACACTTATTGTATGAGGAAATGTGATGTTAACAATGCTTTGTCAAGACACCTAATCAACAACCCACAATGTAAGGTGTTCAAATTTGCCATCCTGGAAGTAGTTATTCCAAACCCACGTGGTGGCAACATTAAGGCAGTAGTGGGGGAAAGGGAGATCAGATGGCAGATCAAGTTAGATGCAGCTACCCCTCCAGGCCTTAATGAGGTGATTCCAACAAAGCCACTTGTCAGGATTTAGAACAAGTGTGTAGCTTTATCTATTGTACGTATACATTTTCTATAAGTTATATGTTCACATTCTGTATTTCTTTAGTTTTGAAATACACATTATAAATTAAATAACCATAGTAAACATTGTCATTAGTAGATATGAATTAGTATAGTATCCAGTCCTGCAGGGCCAGTGCATACGGACCAGCAATAAAGTAGTTAGGAGATACACAAACAATCTATACTTGTGTTTGATGATAGATACAATGTTCAAGCAGTTAGTGTTAGTGGATACATTTTAGAGAATACTGTAGTATACTGGATTTTTATGCATTCCTGATTAATTTTATTATTTTTTATACAACAGTTCACAAAACATTTTATCTTGTTATGTGGATATTTTGTGGCATGAGTTTTCTAATATGTATGGTTTTATGTATTTTATGTGAAATGTTATAGATATTTTGTCAGCATAAGGTTGTTATACAAATTTTGTATTTAATGTTATAATTGAATAATTGATGCAAAAGGCGGGTTTTTCTTGCGGGGTGTTTGTATATAAGGTGATGAATTCCAGCATTTGTTGTTCTGATGAAGGCAGTTTTATACTGAAGAAAGCGCTTAACCTCCGTTTTGTGTTTAACTAATAAATCAACGTTGTCTCCAGCACTGTTTCCAGTTTCCTGGTGTGGTGTTCGCCAATCCCTGGCGTTTTTTTGTTCTATTATGGACAACAAACATGGAACGCTATGGTGAGTACATAACTTCTTTATGTTATGTTGTCCTATCCCGCCTTCATTCTTGATGGTTGGGACACCATCCCCAGCACCTTCTTTCTCGGTTGGCTCAAGGGAATAAACTCTTCAGAACAGTGGAACCAAAAGATGCCCTGTTCAGGGAGGCCACATCTACTTTGTAATGAGTGATAAAGGTATGAGGGTTAACCTATGTAGCTGCAACACACATTGAATCCACAGGGAGCCTAGCTTGAAATGCAGTGGAAGTCGACATAGCTATAGTTTAATGCCCTATAATTTTTCCCGGCAGCTCTTTATTCTGAGAGTTATAGACAGAAGTAATGGTGTCTGTAAGCCATTTTGATAAGGTGACTTTTGAAACTGAAGTTCCTTTTCTGTTTTCTGAGAATGAAACAAACAGTTGGTCAGATTTTCTAAATTCCTTTGTCCTGTGTAAGTAAAAATGTAACTGCCTATGTACATCCAGTTGGTGAAGCTTGTATTCTGCCTTGTTGCCATGATTGGGGAAAAATATGGGTAGCTCAATAGACTGATTTAAATTGGCCTCAGAACAAACTTTTGGCAGAAAAGAAGGATTTGTCCTGAGAGAGAGAGACTCTGTCTTTGTGGAAAATCAGATAGGGAGGATGGATAGACAGAGCTTGCAGTTCTGAAACCCTCCTAGCGGAAGTAATGGCTGTCAAAAAGATTGTCTTCCAAGATAAGAACTTTAGTGGGCAAGAGGAGGCTGGTTTGAATGGAGGGAAACTTAAAGAAGATAACACCAAATTGAGGTCCCAAGGAGGTGGTGGTTCTCTTATGGGAGGTCTTAAACAGAATGTACCCCTCAGAAAGGTTTTGCATAATCTGTGGGACATTATACTGGATCCCATGTTTCCTATGTGGTAGTTTGATATGGCAGCTAGTTGTACTCATACCATGGCTGCCGCTGCACCCCGATTAAAGGTTTCTGTTAAAAATTCCAGGATTACAGATATAGGGGCTGTAAAGGGCTCTATATGTTTTTTTGTCAGCCCAACAAGAAAATATCTTCCATTTGCTTGCTTAACGTTTTCTAGTTGTATTCTTGTGTGATGAAATCAGAATGTGCCACACTGCTGGGGATAGTTCAGGAAGCTTGGCTAAGATGGGAAGTGGAGTAACAAAGCTGTCAGCTTGAGGCTTTGAATAGAAGGGTGGAGTGTTCCTGATTGATGAGTCAGAAGATCCGGCACTGAGTCCAGTATCCAAGGCTCCTTCTGAAGATGGGACCATAGAAAGGGGAACCATATCTGATGAGACCAGTAAGGAGCAATGAGAATTAGCCTGTGACTCAATGATTTGGCTTTCTGGAGGACCTTGAGTATTAATGGAAATGGGGGCGAAGTCCCGGGGCCAATCATGAACAAGTGCATCCCTTGGTGACTCCCCTGGAGGGGGAATTAGGGCAGAATAGCTGTTGCATTTGGAGTTGATGGATGTGGCAAAGAGGTCACAGCAAGGCCGGCCCCACTTGCAAAAAATTTGGTTTGCAATTTCCTGATTCAGGGACCACTCATGAGGCATAAGACTTAATCTGTCTGCTATCACACTGGATTTCCCTGGGATGCGCATTGCAGTCAGAAAATGCAGAGAAGAAATTGCCCATTGCCATACTCTCTGAGACTCTCGACAGTGGGGGTAGGATCTGGTTCTGCCTTGTTTGTTGATGTAGCACACCACGGACATATTGTCTGTTTGTATTGCAATGATACCTGTTGGAAGAGAGCTCTGAAATGCTTGCAATGCCAGAAGCACCGCCCTCATCTCTAGGACATTGATGTGCAAGTGGTATTTGTGTTCTTGCATTGGCGGCTCATGCCATTGGACTGCAGGACTGCAGCCCCCCAGCTGTGAAGAAAGAAAAAAACATTTAAAAAAAATATTTATAAATTATTTAAATTTCTACTATTGTATTACTTTACTTACTAATTTAATCTACTACTGCTGGCTGGCTGACCCGCTAATAAGCTTCGGAACTCAAACTGTGCATCCTCAGCGAGTTCCGGGTTTAAAAAAAAAAATAGTTTTCTGTAAATCCAGATTGCTGTAAAAGCAGTCCAGATTAAGGAGAAAAGGCATCAGTGTGAAGCTCATAATTCTATGCGGTTTAACCACACAGTAAAATGGAAAAGGATCGGACTGACATGTCCACAGTCTCATAAGTGACGTGGATGGCTGGATGACTACTGACTGGTTCTTGCTCTCTTCCTGCACTTTGCGTGCTGTGAAAGAGCGAGAACCATTCAGTAGTACTACTATAGTTTTCTGAGTGAGTTCCTAACTTTGATCGGACACAGTGTGTGCACTGACTATACTGATTGAGACTGCTGCTCAGATTCATATATAAGTTTTTTTGTCTGTTTACTTCATCTGTTCTGGTATGTATGCATAATTGTTTTTATAATAATAATATTATGGTTACTTATTTTAGATCATACCTGATATGGTTCAGTGGAATCTTTAAGCACACCACAACACTGACACGTAATTTTGGAAAGCCTTTATTTATTGGCACTTTTTTCCTTGTATTCATCTGTGGTTTGAAGCAAGTGCACACGTATGGCTTATGCTTGGCATTTGTGGTGTTAGTCATTTGTACAGACCAGGCGTAGCTCTTTTACGTATTGTTTCTAATGAAAAATGATTTGTGCTTCACCGTTATGGTTATGCTACCCTAACAACGCAACCCAAGTAACTGAGCTCCAAAATACTAACTATAAAACCCCCTAGCACTAATCGCAAAACCTAACTGTAATTCTAAAAGCCAAAGACGTCTTTATAGTCCATTTGAAGTGCTCCATGTCTTACTAGTGGCATGAGCGATACACTTCAAACAGCTGTACTCATCTTGTGCTGAGCAACCTATTGATCAACGCAAGTAATCATTGTCTGAGATACCTGGGGTTATAGTTGGGTGGGCACTGGGTGAACACTTTGATTCTTTAATAATGCTTTGAAATATCAAACACTTGAAAAAAAAAGAAATACAGATTTAACATTAATGTTCATTTATTCTGTGGTGTGTCTGATATTTTAATAATGACAACTGCATTATATTTGTTCTACTGTCTGATACTGTCTGACATTATAATATTGTACAACTGCCAGATATCATAATAATGTAGTACTGTTGAAAATTTGTGTAACTTTTCTCTCTGGACCTCCGCTAAAATGGGCCATCAGCTCCATTTGACCTCATCAGTAAACAGATAAACAAACACATAAATAAATAACATCACCAATGGTAAACATAGTAAATTAGTGTATTCCTCAAATTAGATGAATGTTAGTGAGGAATATCTGCAGTATATATAGTATGGAAGATTATTTTATGTATGGAATTTCTTCTAAGTTACAACTTTAATCCCACTGGAGCATTAAAGTAAAAGTGAACTTTAAAAATTGTTGCAAAAGAGGTCAAAAGATTAACAGGTTTTTATTGTTCAGGCTGGAAGCTACATATAAGCAAGACCAATAAGTTAGCGGCAAGAAATTGTTGTATAATGTTATGTTCTCTAAACAGTGGAGGGAAGATGGCCTCCAAATGATTGTTTAGAAAGACTAGTTATGAACTAGGGTTGCCACCTTTTCAAATGGCCAAAGTGGAACATTTTAGGGACAAACATTAGATTTTACAGGCCGACACATACCCACGGTCAGTACAAAGGATAGAACTTAACTTTTTTGCCTAAATAATAGCTTATTCTTGTAGCATTTTAGTTGCTTATTCTGTTTCTTATAACATTTAGGTATTTTAGATACAGAATAACTGTTTTATGCAACTATTATATAAAATATAGGACATAATTATGTCCTACAATCTCAGGACATTTGCCATTTTTAATATTTTTTGTCAGGACACAACTGCCCAAAGAGGGACTGTCCCTCGCAAAGTGGGACAGGTGGTAACCCTATTATGAACAGAAGTCTAGAATGGCAAGCTGATTGATAGGAAGAGTATTGGCTAATTTTATGTTTTTAAATCTTTTTTTTACTTTACAAAAATAAAAATAGGGAACAGAAATAATAAAAGAGAGAGAGTTTAGGAGTAACTGTCAGACATTTTCTAATATCTGTCAGAATGTTTATGTCTAGTTATTAAACTAAGCCTTTTGTGTAATCTATGCTGTTCATGTGATATTCATTGTGGGATGTTTAGTATTGTTCAGGTGACGTAAAGTGCCTTAGTTTAGTACTTATTATAGAATATACATTTGTGTTTTGTCAAGGTGGATAGGAGAACGCTAAGAACATTCCCATTCACTCCGGTGTCTGTGTGTGTGTGGAGGGGGGGGTATGCTGTGCACTTTCTCCAAAGCATTTTGTGGCCGTTACATAGAAGGTGTAGTGATTTTAAAAAAAATTTCCAAGGACATAGCTGTCGGTAGGACAGGATATATTAATCGAGGGGATCGCTTTAAATTAATTCCTGACTACATGTAGGGTCTGTCATATAATCTTCAAATACATTGTTCTTGGATGTAACAGTATAATGCATCACAAACAGGACAAACGTCAGAAAAGTTATTAGCACAAAGCTGTTGCAGCAATGTGTTTGTATATGTTTTTCAGAAGAGTAGCACGTCTGCCCACATTATTTATTTGCCATCATCTTCAGTTCACTTTCCTTTCACAGGACCAGTTTTGGAAGAGAAATGCAGCATCCTTTAAATTTGTCACACATAGTTTGATTTCCCCAGGGCAAGCTATCTTATCTATGGCACATGCAAACACTTTCTCCTAGACTACAGTATTTAGTTAGATGGCTCATCAAGAGATATCAAAGGGGGAGGGAGGGAGGGGAGTCAAGGATAAATGAAGGTGTTTATTTCACTAACATCTAAAATGAATCTTGAGTAAATTCTGGATTCTTTCTGGTCTGAGGGGAAATGTTGGATGACTCTCTTCTAGCAGTTTTTTTTTTTTGATTTCTTGAACTTCTGGTTCCCTCTGACTGGGTAGAACATCTGGGATCCTTTTGAATTTTTTGGGAAGGTTGTGAAAGGGAAATGAGAGTGTATGTGTACACACACACACACACACACACACACACACACACACACACACACACACACACACACACACACACACACACATGCTTTACATGCTCTTCTGCTGCATCCTTTTTAGAGAAAAGAGTGATAAACTGCATAGAGAGGCAGAGAGCCTCAGCCTGTGTGTCTGTGTGTGTACAGATTTTTGCAGACTATCCAGATTTTTGCATAACATTTCTGGTCCATTTTATTGTGGTTTTCTGGCAAATTAATGGCAAATCATTAAAGATTGAAGTTAGAAAATGACAGACATATGAGTTTCAGATTTCATACCCTTCAGAAAATTCATACTAATGCAAGACCTACTATTTTATTAACTTTCTGTTTGAAAGAGCAGTATTTAAAAATTGCCTATTTTTGGGACTTTTGTCTCACTTATTTATGGCATTGTCCAGATGTTCTGCTCTGAAGTTGAGAGTATAACAAATGTGTCAGGGCCATCACCATCAGTCAGAGACATTTCAAATTGTGACAGTGACATACTTGTTGTACCCCACTCCCCCATGTAGTGACTTTGGATGTGTTCAAGCAAGGCAAGGAGCAGTTATGCAGTGAAGTGTGCAGACAGAATATCCCCAATCCAAAGTAGACACAAGTACAGTGGTTTTACATCTATCATTGATTTTGCAGAATGTTCTGGTTTTCTGCCATAGTTTTATACTGTGTTATGCTTCTTATTCAGAAAATGCATGTTGGCTGCATGTTACTTGGTACTTTTATAAAGCTGAATATAAATTATAATTAGAACTGCAGTGCAAGGAGATTAGGAGAAGTGTAGTGGCTTAAGACGGAGTGCTGCTTGTTTCTTTTATACTTGATTTTGACTGGCATGGCATTGCAGTAATGTATTTAAAAAGTAATTTATTTTTTCAGGCTTTCACAACCTTTTTGTTTCCACGTAGATATTAAGTAAGCTGTCATGTAGCCAATGCAATGAAATATTTTTTTCTTCTACACTTCATTTTGTCTTGACTGGACTCTCATAATGATGGTTTGGCACCCAGGGCAGCATATTTAATTAAAGTCCCAGTTTTTGCTGATTTTAGCATAAGTCCACCCCTTTCTAGTTGGCCACACCGCTTCCCATTGGCCCCATCTATTAAGCTGTGTCCAGCAGCCTCCCTTTGATTTGAAGTCACCAGCCACCACTGTGTTTTTGCCAAGTCCCTTGGATAGTCTGTTCCAGATAATGCCCCCCCCACCCTATCTGGGAAGCATCTGTGGTCACTGTAGCTACAGTTTGGGGGAGAACACATGGTCTTCCCATCGTTACCTGCGTGGACTAAAGCCACCATCATAGGTCCCTCTTGCAGGTGTTCCTAATGAGAATCTTGTGTGACATGGGCAACTCCTGCATGGACCACTGAGCAAAGAGTAGCCACTGTAATATTTTCATGTGTAGATGCACCAGTGAAACTAATGCTATTGCAGCTGCCATTGAACCCAGAACTTTGAGGACAAATCTTGCCTGCATTTTTTCCTTCATGAGCAATATTTACACCTGATGGCGTAACATTTGAATTCTTTTGTGAGGCAGTTTTGCAACCATGTCTTTTGTGTTTAAGTTAACCCCTATAAAGGTAACATGCTGGGATGGCAACAAGGCAGATTTTTTTAAATTATGGTAATGTCCAGATCTGAGCAGAGATGAATGGTGGTGTCTCCTGCCCTGGTTAGTAGATGCTTGGTGATGGCGGTCAGGAGCCAGTCGTCTAAGTATGGAAACACCCAGAAACCTAGGCACCTCAGGTGAGCCATAACTACTGCTATGCATTTGGTAAACACTCTGGGGGCTGTAGAGAGACCAAAGGGCAGAGCTCTGAGTTTGTAATGATTGGCTCCCAGCCGGAAGTGTAAATATCTTCTGGATTGCCTGTCCATCTTTATATGGTAGTACACATCCTGAAGATCTATGGAGCACATCCAATTGTCTTGTCCCAGAAAAGGTAATATAGACTGCAGTGGCACCATCCAGAACTTTGTTTTCTTTACTGACTTGTTCAGTCTGCTGAGATCCAAAATTGGTCTCCAGTCCCCCTGTCTTTTTGGAAATAAATTCTGGATCTGATTTGGTCTGCGGAGACTTCTTGGATGACTCCTTTTCTTAGCAACCTTTGAATTTTTAGGGCTGCTTGATTCCTTTGACTGGGTGGTATGTCTAGGATAGACATTGGGGGAGGAGGTGAAAGGGAGAAAGGAATGTTGTATCCCCTGGATATCATTGACTGTACACATTTGTCTTGAGTGATGTCCAGCTTTTGGGTACAGTGATAATCTCCCCCTGACTTTCGCCAGAGATGGACAGATGGGCCTCCTTTCAGGAGCACTGAAAGGGCCTACCACAGAACATATCTCTGTCACCCTGATTCTGTGGACCCCTCTGCTGCAAGGGCAGCGTCTTCCATTGTTATTCTCCTTCTGCCCCTGGGGGAAAATTCACCACGAGCACCTGCAAATCTCCTTTGGATTTCCAGAACCACATTTTTCCACCCTTCTGACCTTTGGGGTAAGGTCTGGTAGGGACAGCGAAATGTACTGCCATGGCAAATAGAGTTTTGCCATCTTGTTTGCTCCTGGTAAGTGTCTCTTTCACTTTCGGCCCAAACAAAGATGAGTCATCAAAAGGAGTGCCACTAAAGGAAGACTTGAAAGGTTCAGCAAACTCACAAAGACGCATCCAGGAATGTCTCCTCAGAGCTATTTCTGTGCCTGCTGTCCTGCTTGCTCCATTGGCTGCATAAGAAATGAGGCACATGGAGGAGTTTGTTATTGAGGTTAAGGTCGCAAGCTGAGAGCTTATCTTGTCAGGTACCCCCCCCCCCCCCCCCAGCTATAGCAACTTGGAGAGTATCGCCTTGCTCCTTGAGGAGATCCCTCTGAAGATGAGTAAAGTGGGATAAATAATTCAGCAACCTAAGGGTAAGGGCCACTGAAAAAAACATATGGTTCCTGTATCTGTCCATTGTTCAAAACTCCTTATTCGGCAGATGGAAAAATGAAGAAGTTTTGGCTAGTTCCTTCTTAGTGGCCACTGCCACCACCATAGTATCTACTGGAACACATTTAGTTAGAAATTGTTTGTCTTCTGGGGCTGTAATAAATTTGTTGGGCCTCCTCGCAACTGGTTCCACTGACTCTGGAGAGCCCCACATGTTTTGACTGACCACACCCAGGAGCTGGTCAAAAGGCGGAGACACCAAAGAGGTGGAGAGTCGAGAACCAAATGCCTCCAGGTATACCGACTCATCTTCAGAAGGGGAGAGGGTCTTCTAGACATCTCTCTGTTTCAGGATCTCTAAGATGTCTGAAAAGGAGACATCCTCAGAGTGTGACCCTGGGGACCCTTCTGAATCCTCTAAGTCAGTATCCGATGTGACAGACTCAGGGGAGTCTATGTGTTTCCTCTTACAGGTTCTATTCTGAGGGACCTCCTCAGAAGGATGCTCCAGGGAGGTTTCAGAAGAGGGGGTCTCACTCATTGGGGTGTCCTGGGGCATTGGTTCTCTAGCTGGGGTCAGAGGGATGGTGTAGAGGTTGACAATGGCCCTTTTGGGGGAAGAGTAGCTGGAGCCGAGGGTGGAGCAGTCTCTGAGGAAAGCACACTCCTCATCACCTCAAAGGCACCATGATCCTGGGCCAAGAGAGCCTCGGTCTCAGAGGAACCAGGAGACCTCCCCCACACCAAGGAGGATGGCTCCAAGGCTGATGTGGGCACCGAACTCATCTGTGCCGAAGCTCCGAATGGGACAGTTGGGTCCAACAAGGGTCCAATTTGACTCACTCCCCGGAGCTGACAAGGGAGTCTTGGCCCCCAGATCCCTCGATGGATGACAACATCGATGTGATTGGAGCGGAAGTCGGAACTGAAACTCTAGGGATGGATTTTAGGTCCGATGGTTCCACCACAAGGACCTCCAAACACTCTGGATTCAAACTCAACTGAGTCAGAGGAGGAACAGAAGGTAAAGCAGCTACTGAAGTCAGCTCCATGACCATGTGGGCTGGGCTCATGAGAATTTTTGCTAGGACTGGTGTACGAAGCAACCTTCTAACCAACCTCTTCACATCATCACCTGATAGGGTCCTGGATGACTGAGAGAAATGGGTGGAGGACTTCTGGCTACCCAACACTGAATGCAATAAAGGAGACTGCGGCACCGAGTGAATCAGATCCAAGGAAGGTGACCGGCTCCTTTTGTGGCTTCAAGATGGTTCCAAAACTCCAGATGGAACTGATGGAGACTTTGCCTTTTCAGAACCAACAGACTTCGATCTGAAGAATCCACTTTCTCAAGACTTTTCAAAGGCCGGGAAGCTGGAGCCAAAGAAGTTTGGGATGACTTTTCTAAAGGTTTGTAGGCCTGAGTCCCTTCAACAGCCGATTCAAAGGGCCCTTTTAACAAACCCCTGACTATGGGCTTCTTCTTCTGTTCCTGCAGGATCCTTGAACTAAAACCATGGCAAATAGAACAGGAATCCTGCAGGTGGACAGTGCCCAAGCAATACACACAACTAGTGTGTCCATCTGTGAGCGATATTTTTTGTGTGGAAGAATCACACTTCTTAAAACCGGACTGTTTTGTGTCTTTAGACATGTTAAGTCACAGAAACTGTCACAACCAGTAATGAAGTCACAAAAATAGAAAAATTGTCACCACAAGCCTAAGAACACACAAAACAGATCAGCAAGACCACAAAAGAAAGCCAACTATACTAGCAACAAAAAACACGTTTTTTTTTTTTTTTTTTTTTTTTTTTTTTTGGAGAAGAAATTAGAAAGAAAAGGGTTAGAGGAGAGTCTCTAATTTAAACAACATTCTTCTCTAACCTGAGGAGATGCCTCTAACTTAAATGGCGAAACCTGGATTTGAGAACAAGGAAAGTGGAGCCCTCTAACTAAAAACAAGCTAAGCTAGGGAAAAAAGGGGAGGGAAAGGAATCTTCTAACTTAAACAGATTGACTGAAGGGAGCAACCGGTATATAGAAGGCCTAAGAAAAATGATGGCCCAAACAAAATCAGCAACAAACAGTGAAAAAGGAACCTTTAATTAGGGTAAGAAAGCACTCAAAGATACAGTTATCTAAGGAAATTGCTCCTACTACATTAATGACCGAACAAACCACTCAAAAGGTTAAAGAAAAATTCACTTAGCCTGAGCCAGCGAAGAAGCAATCCCAAAGCTGCAAGCGGCAAACGAGATCTGGGTAACAGTCGCTAGGCATCTTGGCATAGGATGTAGCCTCAAGCCAGTGGAAGCTCTTGAGCTTTAGTATGTGGCTGAGTCAGAACTGATGCTTGGTTCCGAACCCAACCATCAAGAATGAAGGTGAGATAGGACAACATAACATATATATGTTGCTGTTGTTTTGTAGTGACCTTCTTGCTTTCTGTTTACCAGATATGTAACATGTCTGAAACTTCTTTTTATGCATAATTTACTGTAGATTGTTTATTTTTTGAAATTAATTTACTATTCGTTTTATATTTCTGTGCTGTGTCTTGGAACATTTCTCCTCCAGATGCCAATAAAAATGGAACTTCAAAGCTGGATATTCCTAGTAAATAAGTATGGATCATAGCACCAAACAGTCTGGGAACCACTGTGATGGGACTATTGATGTTTAATTTTGAAGTTACTACACATTGACTCCTATCTTTTTGTTTGCAGAAAGGCTAAACATAATTAATTCATTCATTCATTCATTCATTCATTCATTCATTAATTCATTAATTAAGTAAGTAAGTAGGTAAGTAAGTAAGCAAATGGATTTTGATTACATTATATTGGCCATGAGAGCATCACTATATCATGAATCTGAGCAAAAAAAAAAAGCATATGAACCACTAAGAAAGGACCAATGGTGTCCTAATTTTGAAACTACAGCATACTGAATGCTGTCATTTATTTGCAAAAAAGTTAAAATGTATTAATTCCCCTAGATGTCAGGAAAGTGGTAACCTTGTTCACCCTAGAAATTGCCGTTCTAATTCCTAGATTTTAAATGCATTTCCTCCATCATATTAAAGTTTCTACTAACTCCACACACACACACATGCAAACACACACACACACACACACACACACACACACACACACACACACACACACACACACACACACACACACACACACACACACACACAAAAGCATCAGTGCTTCTAAAAACATAGCTAAATGTAGGCATCTGTTTTTCTTTATCAAGACACATGATGTAAATCATAAAACTGACTAGCTTATACCTATGTAGATAGGGCCTCATAGCAACATTGCCGGTATCGTGGATATGCACATTTAACCATGTAATCTGGTTTCTGCTGCTCATGGTTAGACCATCCAGCAAACTTTTTAAAATATTTTGCCAAAATCTGTCACATGACACAGTATCAAATACTGTATGACTAGACAACATTAATCACATATGTTACACTCTGTCAGTGTTATGCTGTAATTATAGGTGACTTTTCTAACTTTACAGTTGAGTTCGTTTATGGTTACCTGGCAGCGCCTCGAAGGGCTAACAGCTAAGTGAACTTGGTCATCCATAAATTTTCTCTCATTTAATATGTAAAGCAATTTTTTATCAATGTATGCCATATACTCTTTATACACATTCTTTTATATCACTGTTTTTTTTTTCTTACCTGCTATAAGGAGTTTTTACTTCCTATACTGTCTTTTGTTTGGATGCAAACCAAGACTAAGGTTAAAAAGGGTTTGATAAGGATGAACACACTCACCTGGTTATGGAATAAATGCATTTAATAAAACAGCATAGCATACACAATGTGTGCTATATACAGGGATCTCTGTATGAAGCAGTCATCTTTAGTATATTGCATGCTTGCACTTTGAAAATATTTTGGAAAGGCTGCTAAATGCAACCCACAGGCCAGTACTTAACATTGGCAACACTCCCTTGTCACTGAATGAAGAGCTTGTATTATTTATTTATTTATATGTTCTGTGAGTATTACCTAAAAATTAATTCCTAGTTATTGTTTTATTAACTGGTTTAGGCCTGCTACTGACTCCGCAGCACTGCCTATCACATGCATGTAGAGTTACTGGCAACACCCTTCTGCAGGGCATACTGAAGTAGTGTGATCTTAAATAAAGTTGCACTACACAGTCATCAGGTTTCAGTAGATTGTCCCTTTCAGAGTTTGACTGCAGTGTAATCCATTTGTATATTTATTAATAGCCTTAGACACCTGAGTTATGTGCATGTCTGCAGTCATGACTACTTTTACAGTGAAGTACAACCAAGGGAAACAGGCAGAACATTTTAATTATGTAAAAGGAAAAAAGCTGAGTGAAAGTCTACAAGCTAAGTGATTCAGCATTCATCATAAGCTCCTCTGTACTGGTTTATATGACCTTCTCTACTATGCAGGAAGCTTGGTTCGGGAACCTCTGTCCTCGTGAGCTGAATTACTTTAAACACTGCCGTAACTGACAACTGGATTCCATCATTTATTTTGGTATAGGTCTTAGAGTTCATGAACTAGTTTTCTGAGTAGTCTGAAAAGTTTGTTTCAGTGTAACTTTAAAACTGGAATCGATAAGGCAAGAAATGGGTTACATAAAACATGATAAAATTATAGTTCAACAAAGTGACAATATTATACCACTTTGCTTGTACTAAGCATGCTGAGCGGAGGCCTAATTGCAATGTAGTCTAGGCAAAGTTTATCAGGTCCTGGGGCAGCTTGTTACTGAACTGGTCAATTAATCTATTTTGTTTTTAATGAGTTGGGGGATTTCCTTTGGAATCAAATCTCCAGGAAGCATGACCAAATGCCCAGAGCCTGGGGAGACAATGGCCATTTCATCTGCTATGCTCCCATTTCCAAGTAAAAAAAAAAGGAAATTGACACCCCCTCCACAGGTGGTGAATTGGGCCAATCAACCTGCTAAACAGATAGGATTTTTATCATTAGACAGAGCCAAGCAGGGAAGAACACTGTGAAATAAGATTTTTATACAGACGAGCATTTCGTTTTCATGTGCGTGTGTGCAAAATAAAACTGCTGAGTGTCCCTGCTGAGAGACAAATGATTTCTATTTAAAAACCTGTTTGTTCCATGCTGCAAGTCCCAATGTAGCAATAATTAATGATGCAGGAGGAGCAGGAAAGGCATTCAGCAATACTTGCTGTGCTCTAAGTACAAAATTGGATTAGGGTGATGATAAACGTGGATGTGAGTCTACAGAGGAAATTAGTAATTATGTACAAGAATTAGAATTCACAAAGATCCAGCTGTTGAAGTCTGTGCAGAGACCATGTTGCTTTGGCAGTTGGTATATTACTGGTACAACTTCTAAGATACTGTTCTACTGCTATTATTACAATCTGCCGCCTGATGTTCTTTGCATGCCGGAATAGTATTCTTTCTTTAATTTCATGTTAAAAACAGAGTTTTAAAGGACACAAAAGATACGGCTAAAAAGGAAAAGTTTAACAGGAAATGTTATACTAAAACCTGCAAAAATTTATTTCAGGTACAGGAAAAGAAAACTATAGCAGAAATCGAAGTCCTGTATTTTTTGAAGTAAAAATGAAAGCATGTAGCAACTATATTAAACACATGTTTACAGCAACTAGATTTAATATTTTCATGTTGTTGTTTCATTAACTACTTTATTACTTTTTGCATTAAATATAATTTGTTCAAAAACAACTTAACACTGTGTTTCTTTATTCATTCTATTAAAGCATCCTCATTCTTTGCTATCTATCCATCTATCTATCTATCTATCTATCTATCTATCTATCTATCTATCTATCTGTATACCTGCATATCTTACTATCTGTCTACATTTGTTGACTGAAAATATCAACTGGTAAGACAACATTTTCAGTTTAGTCCTGGTGGAAAAGATAGTCTAGAAACATTTGAGTACTTGACATAAATGCACATCAGAAGCAAGTCTGAGACAATCTGAGAAAACATACAATAAAATTCAGAGTAGTATGGACTTTGATAATCCTATACACTTTGTAAACACAGTGAATGCTAATTTGATGCAACATTGGTTGTGTGGGTTATCTAAAAATATAAAGATGCCAAAAACTGCAACACTATTGGTTTTCAGAGAAAGATTAGGTGTGCCATATAATAATTTAAAATGCACATACTGCAGTGATGTAAAGGGATGTAAAAGTATTACATTTAAACATGACTGATACTACTAGCAGACCCAAACTAAGATGAGGCAAAGAGTGTGGCTGACCCACGTGCAATTTGTTGGGATGTGTGATCAGCAATATAGAAGTGAAGTACCATCATTGCTGATTGCGGTTAGTTTTCAATACTGGTATTGAGAGGCATTCATTTAAATAGGTATATTTATTTAAATAAATGAAAGTGTGTAAAACAAGCACAATGGAATGTTTGAGGAGCTGAGCTGTTTTTTTTTTCTTGGAAACAAAACACTCAAGTCCAACACCAAAAATGAAACAGGGAAGCCGAAAACTGACTGAAACCATATAGCTTTAAGTAGCTCAACTATTTATTTTTTTCAGTTCAGTTTTTTAGTGTATGCTCATGTGTTTTTCATGTATACAAAATATTTCTGCTTGTATTTATGTGAGTCTATCTGTTTAAACATTTTTACTTGCCTATGGCTTTAGGTTTAACTGGGTTAATTATTTGTCTTTCCTGATTGGTGACCTGATATTAAACTGTATTTAAATACATTACACTTTCTTCTTCCTTTGGTTTACTCTGAAGAAGTCTTTGCATTTTAAAGACAAAAGTGCTAAGTTGTATTTTTATTTTTATGTTATTAAAGCTACGTGATTTCAATCATTTTTCAGCTTCCCTGTTGTTTTTCCTGCTCATCATTTTTTTTAATTTATACTTTAATGACCAGGTTAGTTCCTTTTTTCAGGGAAGGCCCAATGTGGTATGCATACTACTAGGGGATATTAGGCCAGAGCATTGGGGAACTTCCTCTACTCTGTTTTTTGATAGGAGTAGTTGGTTCTTTTACATCCACATGAGCTGCCACCAACTCAAACAGATGGGACCTCAGTTTAACATCCCATTCAAATGACAGTGCATTCAGAAGTGCAGCACCCCCTCTAATACTGCAATGCCATATCAGCAATTCAGTCACCTTCAGAGGGAATAGAACCCACCTCCTTCTGGTCTTTCAAGTTTGGTTTGAGGAGGAGCCAGTGTAGGGCACTGACCAGGGTACAAATCTCCTTAAGTATTGCTCTGACTGCTAGTACAAAGTTTTGAGAGATCTGCAGATAACTAACCAAGAACTAGTAGTTTATAAAAACTATTTAAATCTACATTCCTAAAACCAAGAAATTGCTGATAATACGTGAACTGGTGCACACTAAATAAAAGGTGCAAAGAAAGTAGTTTTGGGCATCAGATGATAAGGTACTAAATCACACCACAGTAAAAATTCCATTGTACCCGCAAATTTATTTTTTTCAGAAAAGTCCTTAAGGTCTTCTTTTTAAGTTGTATCTAAATGCAGGAGATAACTTGTCCTTTAGTATGCCAACAATACTGGATAGTGAGGCTCTTCATATTTAGTCCAGAATTATTTTCTAGAATTTGTACTAACTGTCCAGTAGCAGTTCTAAAGGCTTCGCTGATACTATATCACACTGGTATATTAGCCAAAGCAGGGCACTTGGAGGTCTGCAAAAATGTATGAGCAAATAAAATCTGAATTAAGAACAGTTGCTGGTCAAACTCCAATAATCTAAAGGAGTAAGCAACTGTATCAGCCACATTAATGTCCTGCACCAAGTATACACTGCATACCTAATCACTCTTTGAAAACCAATAGTCATGCAGTTTTTAGTGTCTTTATATTTTCAAATAACCCACACAACCAATACTACATCAAATTAGTATTCACTGTGCACACTCATAGTATATTATTGTCTCAGTTCATACTAGCTTTTAATAAACCAGCTTAAGCTTATAGAGTAGAATAGACTATAGGTCACTTAGGTTATGTGGAAAATGCAGAAATTATGGGAATAAAGTTCATACTAACAGTGATAGCGAAGCACCATGGAAAGAAATGATTTAGCTCTATACAGCTTACCTGACATTTTGGTTATTTTTAGGTACAACATTATCTGTTTATTTTTAAACTATATCTAATTATCAATGATGAGATCAAGCAATTTTATTGACAATACTTTTACTTCTTCAGAAGATGACTTGTCCCAAGTGTGTAAGGTAAGATATTTATTTAGATTGGTTGGAGTTGTGAGAATTGTTTTAGGATATAACAGTGATGTTAACATGACTTAAATTTTGGTTTGTGCTTGGCAATGAGGTTAACATGGCTTTATCTTTGGACCTTGCTTGAGAAGAGTACACTTTTAGATTTAGTAGATTAACATGCAATTGCATAGTTTTAAACCATAAACCTACTGAATCTTTGATGGACTGCAATGAGGCATTAACCAAAGTAATTGTGTCATATACAAGAATGATCAGAAAATCGTCAACATGTTTGACCACTTTAACTTCCTCATGATAATGGACCATGTCATTCACAAAATTAGTAAAAAGAATATGCCCTAGTATTGAATCCTGTGAGACTCCAATGCAAAAGGGCAGAATTGCAATATGGCATCATTTCATTTGATTGATGACTTTCTGTCAGTTACCTTTTGATCCATTTCTTGGCACTAAGAGAAAGATCATAATTACTTATGCTCATAAGAAACAAAGTTTGCACCTTATCTTCCTTCCATACCCCAGTTTTGGTCTTTCCACAATAGACTAAATCTCCAACTACCTCACAAATAGAACTTGCAAAGTAAAATGCAGCAACATTTTATCAGCTCAGCAAAGTGTTATTACAGGTGTCCCCTAAGAATGAGTCTTACCCCTTTTTTCAACATATTTGTAATTCTCTACTATCAGACTTCAAACTGTCCAATCTTATTCTTTATACAGAGTACCTTATTTTCATTGAATTTACTCTGAACCAAAAATCAACAATGCAAACACATATTCTATAACTTGCAACTCAAAATGAATGCTAAAAGACAAAAGTGAATTTTTGGGACTCCATACAGCTTAGATAACCTACCATCTCCCTTCACCAACTGTCCTATAGCAACCTTTATATACTGACATTTTCTAATGTTTAAGGGTCATACTGTATAAAATATTAAATGTGTCATTCCATATCATGAGCATGAATGCTAAAAATTAACTCTGCATTTGATTGGAAGCCACAGAATCAACTGCTTCTTTACACCAGAGTAAAGAAATGTCACAGGTAAAAACTTTTTTACAGCCACACTTAAAATAAGCAGTATCACTAGTCACCTATTCTTCCATGAAAAAAATCTCAATGGCCTCCAGAGTCTCTTCAACAAAATATGTGACTTCTTATCAAGAAATGAACACATTGTATCACTTTCTAGTGAATCAACTAGCTTTTTGTAAATGATTATGTGAATCTACTTCTATTTTACTTTGCACACAAAACATAATACAATAATAGCACTCTAGGCACACTAGCTATTAGATGTATACCTTATCAACCCCTCGACAAAGGCAACAGTGCCCCCACATTCTCTTTTCGGATCATGCATTCTCATTATTTTGAGAGCATTTTCATACGGTTCATGGGGGGGTCTGACCACAGTTAGTTTTTTTGCGTATTGGGACAGCCTTGCATGTTGAGAGGGGGTGATTTTATTATGAAATTATTGAGGTTAGAAAGTAAGATGATCATTAATTTTAGTACACATTTCCCTAAGGGTCTGAAGCTTGAAGTCAATTTCAACATTTGATTTTTGTAACATGTGAACTGCACATTGGGTCTTTGGGGTTTTAGATTAAGGGAATTGAAGCACTTTAAAATACCATTCGCTGCTGTAAAAGTTGGTAAAAATTGGTATCAAAGTTGTTATATGTGTTTAATAAATTATGTATGCATTATATTTTATATGTATCAAATTATAACGTATTTTGAATGGGCAATTCTTGTGCTTTAAGATTGGATGTGTTTTCAACAGTGTTTAATAATTAAAGAACTATGTAATGTTCTAACCTATCAGCAGGGGGCAATGATATATAAAATGGAGTCTTGTTTTGCTTGTAATTTATCATTGAAGGTGAAATGCTGAGGTACTGGATGTATTTAAATATAAGTGAATGATCTCCAGTCTTGTGCGGCTCGGTTTTGTTTTTTGATAGAGTTGGCTGGTTTCGTTTCTCATTATTTTGACCAACTTTATGGAACTCTGTGCCAAGTGAAATCTGCAACATCTCCGTATATACCATATTTATAGAAAAAGTGTTAGATTGGCTGAAAAAGTCTGCCACCTGCACCTATTTCAAACATTTGACTATGACTTCAACATCTCTACCTAATACTTCACATCCTTTACACTCAGTAATCTCTGTGATGTACCCCCCTCCTTATAAGGAAAGCTTATTACCTCTTTGTTTTGCATCTACTACTTATATTTATGTTGTATAAACATCCCTTTATAATTCCCTTTTGCTTCAAGATAACAGCTGTTATAAATTTAGAAAGCACAGTCTACCTACAATGACAATTTTAACTATGAGTATCTTAATTCCTCATCTGTATGTATGCACATACTATGTATGTTTCTGAAGTTGTGTGATGCTGTACATTTTTATACATTTGCACACACCACACACACAAACACACACACACACATATATATATATCTATATATATATATATATATATATATATATATATATAAAATTAGGTTACACTTAGATGTAGTTTGTTAGACATATAAATTCAACATTTTCTTTGCATAGGCCTGGAAGTGCAGCCATATTAAAGCAGACATACATCTTCATTTTACATTTTACTTGCCTATTCAGTAGAAAGGAATGTTTTGTTGAATGATGCAAATGAGTTCAGAGAAATAACCTTCAGATAAGAATGAAATGTGCTAACAGAATATTCAGTACATTGAGTAAAAACAAAGGTTTTTTAGATGGTATAAGGCTTGGGAACCAAGGTTCAAGAAGCAAGTAGAACTTGTAGGAAAGTTAGAGGGTTTTAGTATTATTTAGGAGAGATTCTTCAGACACAGAAGTCAGTTAGATAGTTTGGATTGATACGCAGAAAGTCATTGCAGAGCAGTCCACAGAAGTTTGGTACAGACACTCGAGAGTGAGTGTAGAAGTCAGGTGAAATATTCAGCATCCCAGAATATTAATTATATTATTCAAGGGGAAAGAAATAATTCTGATTCTAATGAGTGCAGAAGCTACAGACATCATAATTCAATCTATTTTAGTTTATTGACACTGTTATTGGAGACAACTGATACTGCTGACAGAATTTATGGACAGTATAATGCATGTAGCAGTCTGGGACATCATCATTTAGTCTATTTCAGTTTGTCAGCACTGTTATTGTAGACAGTAAGATTTGATTTGGATATTGTTCACATCTACCTCCATTGTACAGAAAACATTCTTAACTGAACTACAGTGCATGCAGACTTTTATTATGAAAGGTACAAGAAGATTTGGCACATAAAGGAGAGACTGGCACCTGTGCAGCACAGTTATGGGTAATTAAAAGATCAAGACACTCATTCCAGTTCCTTCCAGTTATTTCCAGGTTCTTTCAGTATTCTATAGTCCTTTCAGTTCTTACAATGCATACACACACACACACACACACACACACACACACACACACACACACACACACACACACATACACACACACACACACTCACACACTTATCAATAGATTAATGGGTAGATAGACAGATAAATAGATCGGTAGATAGATAGATAGATAGATAGATAGATAGATAGATAGATAGATAGATAGATTATGTTTGTGTTTGATTCTTTACTTAAAAATCTCTTTATGAATGCTTGTCTATCCCTTTAGAAATGTAAATGCATTTTACACCAATTTCTGTTGATTAGAGAGTGGCCAAACTGTGTCATCTTTTGATCAGTCAACTACTATCATTGCTTTGGATAAACTTATAAAAACATGTTATAACTATGTGCAAAGGTTGCGTGTGCTTTTATTTTTTTCTATGCAATGTATTAAATTAAAGCCATAAACAGCAACTCAAGATGTATGACATCATGTCTACTACTGACATGAGAGCGTGTATGATTACCAGACCCTCACGCATAAGGTATATAATGGTACTATATATGTATTTAACAACAAGAAAAAGAAGTTGGGCTCCATGGTGCAAAGGGATAGAGCCATAACTGTGACTAAAGACTCCAGGATTTGATTAGTAGCTCCAGCAATAGATGAGCCAGACAAGGAGGGAGAGTGACGGGGTGTGTTCTGCTTGCCTCTGCGGGGTGGGGAGAGTGTCTGTGGGTGCATGAAAGGCACAGAGGAAACTTCACTTTTTCAAGTGGAAACTGGAGAAACCACTTCCCATGCTTGAGGGAAGGGGCAGGGCTGTTTCCTGGTAAGGTCCCTTGTGGCAATATGGAATAACCAGGTAGGTCAGCCTATTGCATGCCCTCCCTTTAGTTTCTTAAGTAAGGAGTTAATAGGAGCAAAAAGTACAAAAAAATTAGAAACATGAGTTACTAATTATTCCTTGTGAAGCTCATGGTAATATCTTACTACTGATTATTTTCCAAAACAAGCCATATCAAAAATAATTTATTCCATCCAGAAACATCCTTTCAAAATACCAGATGTTGAACTGTATAAGCTTAATATAAGCCAGAAAATGAGGATTATTCATATAGAAATAGCCATGGTGCAGTATATATTTAGGTAAAATACCACTGCATAACAGCTGCTGCAATTAAAACTATAATAGCCTTTTACTAATTTATGTTCAGCTGAAGAAATCTGGATAAAGCCTAAAGTAATGGGAGAACATAATTGTGAAAGCAGAAGAGACTCTGTGTGAGTGAGAGAGTGACTGACAGAGTGAGAGAGAGAGTGAGAGAGTGAACATTGAGAGCAATCGAGCGATCCACTTGGCAGCAGCAGCATCAGTTAAGAGGTTTCCCTACCTCCTGACCTTACCTCTCAACCTGCTAGCCCAAGATATCTGGATAGAGCCACAAATAACGGGGGAACAAAGGATGAAAAATAGGGACAGATTTTAAATATTGCTTTTATAAACTTGAAAGTTGCTAGAATAACAGGGTTTCTGTTAGCATGCATTAAGAGGTTTCTGTGTTTCTCAACCATTCCTCTCAAACTGTTAGCACAAGAAATCTGGATAAAGCCGCAAATAACAGGGTAACAAATGACCAAAATAGGGACAGGTTGTATATATTGCTCTTATAAACTTAGAAAGTTGCTAGAATAGCAGGGTTTCCATTAGCATGCACTTTCTGAAGCAGCGGTGTGCGTGCGAGAGAGTGAGTGAGATAACCACTAGCAGCAGCAGTAAAGAGGTTTGTGTACCTCTGGACCTTTCAGCTGAAGAAATCGGCATAAAGCCTAAAGTAAAGGGGAAACAGATTCTGAACTTATTTATATATATTTTTTATTGCTATATTATTTTTTATATATTTTTAATGTAAAATAGTTCCTCCTCCTAATGTTTCAAACTTGCTGTAGTACATGTTAATGGTGTTGGCAAAAGCATTTTACATCCAAAATATAACACTTTAAAAAACATCCTGGTTTTTACTTTATTGTTTTGGTTCCTCGCTCCTAAAAAGTTTGGTTTGTTGTCAGTTATTGCAGACTGATGTCACTAAATAATGACATAGATTAGAGTTTCAGACTTTTATTTTCTTCAGAAAATTCATGTTAACAGAAATTCTTAACTTAAGCAAGTTTGTAATTTTATAAGAACAATAATTACAATCTGTTTCTATTGTTGAACATTTGTTCTCCCTTTACTTTAGGATTTTCCAGATTTCTTCAGCTGAAAGGTCCAGAGGTACACAAACTTCTTTACTGCTGCTAGTGGTTATCTCACTCACTCTCGCGCACGCACACCGCTGCTTCAGAAAGTGCATGCTAACAGAAACCTGCTTCTAGCAACCTTCTAAGTTTATAAGAGCAATATATAAAATCCATCCCTAATTCTGGTCCTTTGTTCCCCCATTATTTGTGACTCTATCCAGATTTCTTGTGCTAACATGTTAACTGGTGTGTGTGTGTGTGTGTGTGTGTGTGTGTGTGTGTGTGTGTGTGTGTGTGTGTGTGTGTGTGTGTGTGTGCGTGTGTATGTGTAGTTGAAAAGCTAAAGTAGAGCATGAAAGTGGAACTCAGAACTGCTATAAAATGATTATTTTTATATATTTTTGTACTTAGTGTTTCCTCAGTTAGTTATGCATCCCTTCTTAACTTAAACTACTTAGCAACTACCTCTACATATCCTATATTATATGCTTGTACATTTTTGTCTTATTGAGCAAAGTTTGATAGTCTGTTTCACTGCTTTATCACTACTGTCAGCCATAGTCTTCTTCTGGTGTGCAATGTATGAAGCAACTCGATAAAGTTCTATAACACAGCACCACTTTTGGATTTAAGATAATTCTTGGAAACATTATTCTTCAAGTTTTTCAGTATACTCAATTAATCAAAATCAAGACATCCATGCAGGAAAACACAACTGGTAGATTTGGTTATGTTAGGGAAGTAGCATATCTAAACACTTCACTGAAACATCTTAATCAGATTAAGTTTAAGTCTTTTATCTATTTGTGCATCTCTGTATGTCTTTATAGGTAGTGGTCTGGTAACAAAAGAGAAGCAGAGAAAGAAAGAGGGAGTGGACATATTCTTCTACAGGTCGTCACAGTAACATATTTGATATTTCACTAGTCAATAAATCATCTAAATCATGGCTTTTTTCCAAACATAGCTCAGTTTGTAATGCATCTGCTCTTAGAAAATATAGTTTATAGCTTTATTTTTGGATGCCAATCAAGTAAATGTACCTTCTGCAGCTCTGTCATTGCAGTTTTCCAAAAAAAAAAAAAACACAAATCAAAGACTAATGGAGCTAAACCATACTAACAAATTTGCTCTTCCCTGAAAACAATGACTGAATAATTGCACAAGCTATGTATAGATTTAAATATGCAGAAGGTATGATATCATATTCAAAGACTTAACACCTGTCAGAGATTCATATAAATGTTCTGGAATGCAGTCTACATGAAGTGTTGTGTATAAATACTCCATTTCCTGTGCCTTTTTCTTCTTCTCAGAATAAAGTATTGTCTAGGTTTGCTGTATTTAATAATATGAGCTGCAATATTGTCTTGATGTTATGAAGTTACCTCAGAATTGTTTAAGTTTATACTATAACTGTCTTTTAATACTAGTGTATAGAGTACATTTCAGTAAAGCTCAAATACGTGTGGAATTTCAGGCATTTCACACACTGTGCCTCATAACACAACCTTAATTCTAATGATGAAGTCTAATAACATAAAAACTTTAAAGGTAATACAAAATCATGCTAAATGAGGCAGAATAATATTTAAACAACAGTGTTTGCTCTCAGCTATATTTTCAAGCATTTCCAGATACAGTTTCATGACACACTTCAGGCTTTCAAAGGTTTTTTTGACAGATTCCTAATAAAAATAACATTTGGAGCTACAGATAATGAATAAGAAAGCAGCACCCTATGACAAGGCCAGAGATTGCTATCAGTTCTGGAATTATGTCACTTTGCTCGAAACAGAAGGTGACAAAATCATTAGTTATAGCTATTGAGATGATAACACGGTACATTTTCTGATGAAGTGCTCACTCTGAGATTAATTATAAAACAAGCAGCTGATGCAGAATAAATGCTATACCTCCACAGATTCATTTTCTTACTCATAACAATATCCTTCGAATTAAAATCTTGATGTTTGTATAATATTTAGCCTTTGTGAAAAATGAAGAATGTTTTGTGTATGCATGTGTATGTGTGCCTTTGTAGGTGAGCATACATGTGTGTCCGCACTCTCACATGAGTGTTTGTGCATGTGTGTGGTGTGTGTGTGTCTGTGTGTGTGTGTGTGTGTGTGTGTGTGTGTGTGTGTGTGTGTGTGTGTGTGTGTGTGTGTGTGTGTGTGCACACGCGTGATCTTTTAAGGATTGCTGTATAATAAAGCCAGAAAGAACATGCCTGGCTTGACTCAGTATGTAGTTAAATATAATCAAAATCTGATGTTTTCATTCCAGTTGCTAATACTGCTGTAGTACAAAAAAAGCCTTTCAAGAAAGAATACTGACTCTACTAAACATTAGACGGTTTCACAGATGGGCTTAAACTGCATTGGTCAGGGGTCTTTGAGGTTTCATTAATCTTTTTCCAATATTTATCAATCATCAGACGATCTAAGTTCAACAAATGCTGATTTTTTGACCTGTTAATCAGCTATTGGTATCAGTTTAACAGAATAAAACCAAGATATGTATGACACATACTCTATATTGCAACATCTGAAATCACTGTTAAAATAAAACAACCAAAACTAGAGTAATAGTACAGATGCTGCAGGTTTTATGTACAAACAGTAAGCCACAAGCCACATGTATATACTATGGGAGTATAATAACATATACGATTAAGATTAGTTTTTTCCTTGCACCCTTTAAAAGTCCATCAAATGCCTACAACACACACATAAAAAAACTATACTGCACTTATAAAGTAACTGCAGTAATGTTTTTCTAGAAAGGTTAACACATTTAAAAGCAGATCACTTCATACAGAATTAGACAATGAATGAACTGTTTTACTAGCTGATTATGGTGTTTTGTTTTTATTCAACAGCCTAGGCCCAATGAGAACTCACGACTTGTATCTAAGAATGATGCAGTAACATATGTGACTTGCTTTGGGATATAATGGTATAAAGTGAAAGATTTGATATATAAGCATGCAAAACTGGGAAGTCAGACAAAAAAAGAACGTGGATGGCAGCATTCCCTCACCACACTAATTATATTTACTAACTCCTACACTGCTCTATCTCAGAGTAGATTGAAATATGCAAGATACAACAATTTTGGATGTAAACATATTTCCTCCAAATCACATTTTATGTGTAAGACTTTTGGGACTCACTCTATTGGATCTTGAGCATACAAGAGGACCCACATGGAAAATGAATATAAGAAAAGTGATGGGGAAATATGAACAGCAAGGAAACTGCACATTCAATGATTTAAAGTTAATAGCTCTGTCTGAACTATATCACTCAGGCACTGAGATCCACAATCAAGCTGGTACTTCAACTCATTTGGAATGTATCATTTGCAGCCACATATTTTCTCATACATTTGGTTTAAATTTTTTCATGATGTAACAATCATATATGTATATTTTTGTGTTTCAGTTTGGTTAATTTCTTCAAAATGCTAAGTTTCTCAGGTTATTTATTATATGTTATTAAAGGCCCTTAAAAACACAAAATGTCTTTATTACTATCTCAACTAACTTCATATAAAAGCTCCTAGTGTTATTACCCATTTTATATAATCATAAATTTCCAAGTTTAAAACTTGTAAAAATGGTATACCCTTGGTAACCTGCAGAAGTATGCTGCAGATATTAGAACCATTCATCACTCAGAGATTTTCAAGCTGCTTTGCTTCCTCCCACAATTCAATTATGCATTTCTCCATCCACTTCTCAGTTTCTTCATTGCAAAGTGAACTATTCAGCTATGATGAGTACATCAGTCTGTGCAACTTTATTTATTTATTTGTAGAATTGGTATGTATACTGTACCACCTTGGATTATTGAAAAGAATATGGACAAAAACGCAACCCTTTTCATTCTTTCTTGTTGTTTTTAAGATAGTTTTCTACTTGTCCTGTACTTTTCCACTTGACATTCAGGCCTTGGGGCCATGTCTTTACATAAAAGACATTATTCACCTGTTTATATCTGTATTCAAGCCATAGTATCCAGCGATGGGCACACTAGTTTTATGTGCTGCTTAGCAAGAGGCAAAAACAAGCCAACACCCTGCTTGGGTTTTACTAGACCAATGAGAAGATGTTGCAAGTAGAACCTGCTAAAAGTTTTTATGAAACAGACCCTGTCTGGTAGCAGGCCTGACCTTAGTAGCTTATCAGACTTGGATACCATCCCTTGTATATCAGTCTGCTCCCAAGTCTGAGAAAGCCAATTAAACAGCTTAAAGTAGTTCTGTGGAAGCAGACCTCATCCATTAAGGCTGCCACTCCAGCAATGAAATCAAAGGCATAGTCATTAAAGCCCAGCCAAGTGTTCCAACCCAACAATAGAAGACAGACACCATTAAATTGATAGAGTCATTGCCAAGATCCTTGAAGTCACTTCTTCCCCAGCCAGTCTTACCTCATCCCAAGCAAACAGTCCACACAACTTCGATAGCAAAAAGCCAGCAACAAACAAAATATCATGGTGCTTAAAATCATCTCCCATTCTCATGGCAAACTGATACTGGAAGTGATTATGATTATCTCATATTGTTTTTTTTTCCACACCTGGAGTCTTCAGCTCTTCATTCTTCAATATCACTGCCCATCATAGTTATTCCAAAGCTCCAGACATGAAGGCTAGTTCCTCTGGTACTGGTGTCTCTAGACTAGACTTCTCACTTTTTAAGGGCTGTCATGCAGATACTGTTATCCCTCCTAGGCACAGTATATGGCACTGGTTTTATCCAGCAATGCAGCTTGTTTAAGTGCAGTACATGGTAGGGTACCCTCCACAAGGGTTATAGCCAGTACATATGTACTACCAGTATCCAGTATCATTGTTGCTGACTGCAGCTATTATGACATCACCACCAGCCTACATTTGACCAGGCCCAGTGCCTTTGGAATCAATGGACCAGTACAACCATTCACCAGCATTATTGGTGCCAGAAACTGAGATAATAACACCACATTTCCTAGAAATAACAATCAATCTGCAAGCACTAGTTATGATGCAGTGCATACCATAAGGGCTCCCAAGTACAGTTTGCGAGCATGACAAACCACAGGGACAATACCATATGTCAGTTCAGAAAGCTTGTGGTTACCTCCTTTACCTCAAGAAACCACCCAAGGAAAAAAAATATTGTGATATTCTCAAGAGCCCTCCTCAAAAATGGCATAGAATGCTCAGTCACATGTCCAGACACTGGTGACTGATTTGGATGAAGAGGAGGGCACTGCTTCTTGCAGGTCACTTTTGGATAACCACAAGCTTACAGAATTTCTCTATATGATGCAACACAAAGTCCATCCCCTCGGAGGATGCTGCAACAGACATGGAGGTATGCCCCTCAGTATTCATGGATGACCCCTTTCTAGAGAACTTAAAACATTACACACAAGCTAGTTAGGGAAAACCCTGGCATGGTAACCCCAGTCCAGAGAAAAGTAGATAGTATTTTTATCACCCAGGGATTGTTCTGCTGGACAAAAGGGCCTAAAACCAGACTGTTTTCTCTACAAGCAGCACTCAGGAAGACTCCAGCACTATTAACTCCAACTGTCCATCTGTGTGATTGCATCCAATGTCCTTTCATTCAAAGTGCTGACCTACTTAACCCACATGGAGCATTTCTACAAGGAAGTAGCCAACAAAATACTTCTTTTGGTTGAAGAGTTACCAAACAGGATCCAGAGAAAAAATTAAAGGCCCAGGTCACATTTTGCATATCATGAACCACAGTTCTTGGGGGTCTATATCACCATATTGAATGGTGATAAGTTTGAACGGCCTTTGTTCGAACCTAAAAGTCCGAAAACCCTAAACAGCGAACTCACGGAACAGAGATTTTTTTCCCAGGAAAAAAAAATTACTGGTTCATGAAAAAAATATATATAACTTTAAAACAAACTCAAGTGTGTGGCTTTACCCCCCCCCCACTCCCCTACTTAAATATACCAATTCCAAGATCGCACTGCAGTGGAGGAAATAGCAAAGCCCCGGAGATGGCCCACCATTTTTTTTCCCTGGGGAAAAAATCGATATTCTGTAACTTCATGGTTTAGGGCTTTTGGACTTTTTTATTCTAACAAAGGGCATTCTAACTTATCACCATTCGATGTGGTGATATAGACCCAGTTCTGAGTGGTATACCACATGACAAAGGGTTTACCCAGGGCCATATAAATGGGTTATAGTTTTTTTTTTCTATTTTATTTATTCTTTGTTGACAGGGTTAGTCCCACTAGGCTAATGACCTTTTTTCAGGGATGATCCAAGGTAGTATTTATAGTACTATGTGCAATTTGGCCATGGTACTGGGGAATGTCCCCTAGTCTTTTTGATAGGTGCTGTGGTATCTTTTACATCTACCTAAGCTACCTCTAACTCAAGCAGATGAGATCTCAGTTTAACTTATCATCCGTAGGTTAAGTACAATGATTCTCCTGCTCAGACTTAATTGATTTCCTGGCGGATACCAATGATATATTCTCAGATTCCCTATTCATAGTTCCCTACTGTTTAGGGATAATGTTAATAAAAACCTGAAAGTCATTGAAGAACAAACCCTAACAGCTGTTGAAATACAATTCTAATCTCTGCAGCATTATTTAACAAAACACAAAAGGGTCAATGTCAAATGTAGTTTTTGATGTAGCCCACAGCAAGATTGTCAGGAAAACATGGGAAAAGATGAGACCAAGTTGGACAAATTGTAACACAATCACAAAAGATGAAAAGTTAACCACTTCTCACTGGGATATCACAGTTAGCCCCAGAGTAGACATGAATTCTCCTAAAGCCCTCTCTGACTGCCCTACTCTGGATACTGTTGGGGGTATCTCTTCCACCAATTAAGACAGTGGTCAGATGACCAAGAGCAGGTGGGTTCAATATATTATATCCAGAGTTACAAAATTCCACTCCTATGCACCGCAACTCTAATAATCAAAAATCTGAAGCAAAGCAAAAGGTGCTGAGCCTCCTAAGTAAACAAAACCATGCTAGAGGCAAAGAGAGTGGTCAAAATTATTTTTGGTGTCAAAGCAATAAAAGAATCTTAGACCCATACAGGTTTTCAGCTGTTTAAACCATTACTTTGTAAAAGGTACATTTTAGATTATGTCAGTGCAAAGCATATTGCCTTGACTATCACAAGGAAATTGGGGATGTTATTTAGACTTCCATGGAATCTACTTGCACATAATAATCTCCAGGAATTCCAGGAGGTTTTTGCATTTTAGGATCATAGTCAATCATTACCAGTTCAGAATCTTACTTTTTAGTCTTATTACAGTCCCCATAGTGTTCACCAAGATAATGGTAGTATTTGAAGCCCACAAAAGACTGCAAAGGATCAATATATTATTCTTTCTAAATAATAAGCTTACCACTCCATCATAGGTTGATTTTTTCAACTGCCAATGGTCTATGATTGCAGGGCTCCAATCTCTGGATTATACAATGAATTGTAACAAATCACAATGGGAACATTCACAGTGCTTCACATTTGCATAGTATGCATTTGAAAACAAGTTCTGCAAAACCTTCCTGCCAGATGAGAAAATCCACACAATGCAAATCACAGTGAAGAAATTCATGCAGTCTTCTCAATTCATCACTGAACAATGTTTCACAGTACTAAGATTTGTAATAGCCACAATTTACATGTTGAACCATGTTAGAATACACATGAGCCTGTTGCAGTAGTTACTACACTCCAATGGAATCAACATAAGCATTCATTCCCTCATTGTATTATAGTTATGCATTCCTGTAGACCCCACATCCAGTGGTAGCTATATTACCAAACACTTGCAGGCAGGAATCCCCTCTAACTTCTACAACTCAAGAGTTTTGGTAAAACATATGGGTCTACCTTACAGTGAGAGGAATTTTCACGGCTAGAAAAAGCAATAATCATGTCTTTCACAATAATCACAAATCCATATTTGTGTTCATGAACTTCTATGCATCTCAGCTTGAAAACATTTTCAGACAGCATCCCACATGGTCCCACAGCATTTCCAGAGACATCATAACGGTTTCTGGTACATCAACAAATAAGCAGTCACACGTTCATACAGCTATGTAGAGAAGTCACAGAATATTAGGAATGAGCCACAGCTCTACCTTCTTCCACCCCTGTGAGTAGTCTCTGAACTAAATCATAGCAAAAAAATTATTTTGCATTTGTAGCCAATCAGTAATATATCTCTGTCTCAGTAATAAATGTGAAATAGAAACAGTTTTTCTTCCTCACCTCAACACAAGTGAAAGATACCCTTATAGAGCTGAGGTCACAAGGCCTCCTATAAGTAGTCACAAGACCTCCTACACGCATTCTTGCTGACCCAGTTAATAATCAAGAAAAATCAGAATGCAAAACTGCTCCATTCCATGAGTAAACTAATAGGCCCTCCACCCCACACACACACACACACACACACACACACACACACACACACACACACACACACACACACACACACTTCTGGCAATGTAAGATCTGTTTTCAGTCTTAAAAATGACAACAAACTAAGGCAGATGATTACATTTCTTTCCTTTAATAAATAGTTACCCCCTGTTTTTTGGCTGTCTTCTAGAAAAGCAAAACACACAATCACCTAACAACTTTTAAATATATTAGCCAGTGAAATAAAATCAGTTAAGCAATTAATATTTAAGATCATCTGTTTTAAACATTCCAATAAATTATGTCCAATACAAAAGTACCCTCCTCTTCCATTCCGTATTCAACCCTTTATTGTTAGTACTTTATATCTCAGTACAAGATGCTGTTTTACATTTTAATAAGAACAAGTCTGCATCACTCCCTTTACTGAGAGACTGACTGGCTAATACTATCACTAAAAGTCCTACAGCATTAATTGATTGTTTTTTTTTTCTCTAACATGCATTGGGCATCTTTTTGAATTTCACTTGTGTGTTCAATTATTCTAATTCTAAGCTTCAGCTTCTTTTACCCCACGTACCACAGAGAAGTCCCACATTTAAAGGCTAAAGTATACACCACAAATTGAGTGTTACAAGTAAAATGACTATTAAAGCTAGCTAACTCCATTAATCTATTCACCAAGAAAATTATGTATAAAATGAAAGATACAGCACTGTCTACAAACAGTTTTAATACTGCTCCTCTCTTTTCCTAACGAATAAATCTCTGAAATGTCTCACTCTTCTTTATGAAAGTATTACTTTTTAGGGACTATTCCTTGTAAGGAGGGGTAATGTGTTATAAAACATTGATATTGTAGCACTACAGTGCATAAACTGGATGAGAAATCTGCATATATTGTTACAAAACACATCAGTTCTTCCTTCTCATCCTACCCATTGTTTTCCTTTGTAATTATTTGTTGTCTAGGTTCCCATTTGTTGTCTAGGTTCCCTGTTAGACTCTCATCTTCTCATCTAATTTCTATAGTTTTGTTAAACTGTACTGCACTAAAGCCCTGCATTAAATTTATTCTGCAGTACTAGCTTAACTATCCCAACACCCTCATCAAAGTAGAATTTACTTGTGTCCTGTGGAGCTCTTCACAGGTCAGTGAATTACTAAGATGTCATATAGTTACAAAGCATGGAATAAATTGTTGGTATGCATCTCTTTCCTACATAACTTGCCTAAAAGAGGATGCCACACAATACCTCTCAAGGAAACATCGAAAAAAAAAATAATCTCATCCTGTTTGGCATAATCCATGAGTATCAAACCTTACTCATTGTTTCAATCAAATAAAAAGTCATATTTTTATCACCTGCAACCTACATATAAATAATAAATCATTGATACAGCACACACAGAATACCCCTGTTTGATGAAAATTTATTTAAACTAAATAAACTCACATTCAACCATATGTATACAGACACTTGACTACACATGGCCATATTGTGTCCCATTTGCTGTCCCCATGTATTGCAAGGCGTAGCTCTCATTAAATGCAAAATAACTGTGGGTAAGACAAAAATGTAAGCATTTTAGGATAAAATTAGTTTGGGGGAGGGGCTTCTCCTAACATTTTATCACAATGAGTATATGATACTTATGTTGAATGGCTATATATATATATATATATATATATATATATATATATATATATATATATAAACCAGCTACATCAACAGCAGCTCAATAATATCTGTCTTGACATTCTATCCCTCACAATTTTTCAAATACTCTTCCCTCGGATTTAATAAACTCAGTGTAGGAATATTGTAATTCCTACATGGAGTGTATGGTGGCTGTGTCTGCAACTCCCCCTCAGCAGCGTACCTTGCATGTTAATGAAGGAGCGCTACTGAGGGAGAGCTGAAGCTGTGTACATGGTTACTGAATCAGTGTTATGGGGTGTGTTACAGTGCTTGCAGATGTGTAACACACCTCCTGCACTGGGAAAGTGCCATACAGCATTAAAACAAGAAAGAAAGTGTCCTTAGGCACTTATACGCATAGTAGTTTAATTATTTCACACAGGGGGTGTGTTACAGTGTCTGTAAAACACCACCTGCACTGTCAAAGTGACATACACCACTTAAAGATTAAAGAAAGTGTCCTTGGACACTTATGAAGTTTTTATTCATTTATGTCACACAGGGGGTGTGTTACAGTGGCTGTAACACACTTCCTGTACTGTCAGAGTGCATACAGCATGGAAAGTAAATGTTCCAATGTGTTTTTTTGTCATGTTTATTTTTTATTATTTATTTATTTTTTGTAAGTTTAAGCATAGCTGAGCATGTTTGAGTGGTGAGGCGCATTGCTCAGCAGTGCTTAAACATAAAGAAAAGCTATATAGAAATTTATTGCGGAACTTTTCACAGACAAGTTAGCTGAATGGTTAGAGTCACAGCTTCATGTACAATAGGTGCATCATTCAAATACCAAGACAGGCCATTCAGCTTTTACATTAGAAAGTATTTCTCTTTATATTTCTATTTTTTGTTGTCCTAGTTATTGATATTTGTCAACCAGGTAAGTGCAGCTGGACCACAATCCCAGTGTCAGTGGATATATGAGGTGAAAAGCCCCAGTTAAACATAAGTGTCCAATACAGTTCAGTCACACACCAGGGAACAGTAATTAAAGTAAAATACAAACACATAACAATAAAGTATCAATAATGAGTTATTAATGTCAATATATATTTATGTTGTCATGTAGAACTCTTGTTTGCCCTTAGATAAACCGTGCTAAGCAGTGCTTAAACAGGACCTGTCTGAGCAATACTTAGCAATGCTTAGCACCACTTAGCTGGTTTGAGCATTGCTAAGCAGTCCCATTCTAAGCAGGTCTCAGCTTGAGCTAAGGGGATTTGCACACCGTTAAGCACTGCTAAGCCCTTTCCACTTTAAGCACTCCTCAACTCAGCTTAGTGGGTTTGTGCACTGCTGAGCTGTGATTAATATGTTTGAAAATGGTCCAATGGTGGCAAAGGGCAAGAGAATAGCCTTATTTAAGCTGCACAGGTGGGAATACAGACAGAACCTGTTGTAGTTTGACCCATGCAGGACCTATGGCAGGAGCTGGAGAGGGAGTGCTCTTCTGGGCGCAGTGCTGGGGCATTTTGGAGTACAGGGTCATGGCCGAGCTCCTTGTTGAACACCATGATGACAGACTGCTGCAGGGCCAGTACCAGGGCTCTCAATACAAGTCTGAGGCCTGGACTATCTGGCACATGGCCTCACCAGTGCCACTGGAATCTCCTACACTGGTGAGCATGTGTATCATCATTATGATGACCTGAAGTAGAGAAAGGGGGTGCTCTTGGCTCAGTTGATCTATAATGCTTGGGATGGGGATGCTCCAGTAGTTTGTAAGTATATGAACCATTGCTTTACCTAATTCTAGCATGAATATAGGATAGACAGGTATGCATAATGGTGTTTTTCCCCCCTACAGCTGCAGAGGAGAGGACTCACAATGTGGAGGCCCATGCGGGGCTCCTGGCGAGGTTGCACTGACAGTGTGGTGAGTACAGATATATCTTGCAATATATAGTACAATAAATAAGAAATAGTACATTATTTACTGCCATTAGGTATAGTGTGTTCTGAGTGTACTGCAATAAAATGTGTTCCAGACCTACATTGATATAAGTGAGTAATGCCAGGTACTGTGCAATACAGATGAAGGCATCAAACAAGCTGCTATTGATGAAAGTAAGCTAATGCTGTAGTAATACTGTGTATGAATGATAAAAGTATATACTATAATAATACTAACCATCTTGTAAAAAAGTACATTGTAACTGAAACCATGAAGGTAATAACTGGCATTCATTCATCTACAGGATATCCAGTACAACTGCATTCAGACTTTTGAATTTAATAAACCACTATGTCATGTCAGCCTCAACCAAGTCATTCCCACCAACTGTTGTGTTTATTCTGCTCTATTGTTGAAGAAATACAATTGTATAGGTGCTCCACAACAAGTATGGCTATGACACTATGAACTGAGTTTTGCTGATAAAGTGTTATGCTACAGTGTAGATGTACAAAATACAATGCCATGTGTTATATGTTCTGCACTAAGATCTGAACCTTGAATACTAATGTGTAATGTATTATAGTGTGTTGCATTTAAGATTGTCTTCTGTTGACCTTTGCATTTCAGCTCTACATATTCCTGAATGTAGGTACGCTGATGCAGGCAAGTATGAGACTTTAATAGGTGGATACTGCAAATATACGATTTGCAGATGTATATTGGTCAGGTATGCAACCCAGCATCCTGCTGTGGTCTGTACAGATCACACATGTTCACATCTACTATGTGTTAAATGTGTACACCTGCATTCCAAGTATTAATACACACTTCACCAACTATATCATGAATGAATCTCATGCATGTATCTGCAACTGTCACTGCAGTCTTCTGTGATACTCTACTGATATTACCAGATCAGACTTTGCAACCAAGTGAGTTTTAGGCATAAATCAGTCAAGCAGCCCACAGAAGTGGTCCAGTAGCTTAGTGTGATAAGAAACAGATATGTCGTACATTTTTGCACACACAGGCCAGGGTTTGAATCCAAGGACTGGAACTAACATACATTTAAAGTTACAGACAAGTAGCCTTGCCTATTTGTAGAAACTGTCATCACTTGTAACCGATATTTTCTCCACAGGGCTTATAGGTAAAGAAATGTTTGTACTAGCCGGATGAAGGGTATACTAATAAACAGTGTCCAGATGTACAAGTATGTAAACAGCAGTGCTCAGGAAGTTGATAGCACTCCATTTAATAAAATGTCAGGCAGTAGAGTAGTATTCCAACTGAATTAGACCACTGAAATATTCTACTGTTGGTACGGCTGTATACCAGGTGCATGTATGAATGTGTGCTGATAGTCAAAATCCATGCCTACAAATTACAGCAGGTTAGGTATATACACCATGCACTGTGCCGAGGCATGTCTCTCAAGTGTCATACTGTCATGGCTACTGATCACTGTTACCATTAACCTTGGCCACAGATATAATTCCAGTTGAAGTATGCCAGTAGCACACTCACACAACATCAGTGCAGGGTACACTTTGTTACTCATATATGTTACCCTGACATGTACAAGTCCCCTGAAGTTGTGTACCTATAGTTCTTACAGCTGGGCCCATACCATTCCATGTTGACAGTTTGAGAGATATGTACATGCTACAGACGCTTTAGGGCACATATAGATGTAAAGTAAGGGCAGGCCTGTGGAGTATTGAGCAGTACTGTTATGAAAAATATAGCATATACAGTTGTTAATGGAATGTTTTTCTCTGCTCCCACCCCTTATCAGCACCACAAATTATTATTGCTATACTACACGTATAGTTTAATTTCCATGTGTATTGTTCTGAAAAAAACTTATGTTGGGCCTTTTGTTGTATTATGGTTCATACATTTCAATGGTTGCATACTAACATACTTTGTTGGAATTCCACTGTTGTTGGCCTGTTGCTATAACTGTTTCTGGCATGCTGTTATAATAATGACCGTTATCCCATTTATACCTGTGTTCTTTATGCTATGTAATTCTATTGTTCTGGGTTAATTGGAACACCCATGCATGCTGTTATAACTAATGTTGAAATGTTTTGTTCATGATTAACCAATACATTTTGACAAACCTGAACACTATAGCAGGTTTGGGTAGGCAGATCCCAGCTGATCTGCCTGTCCTGCCTCATCTGGCTATGGGACTGGGTCCCAGCACTTCTGGGACCCAACCTGGAGCTTCCACCTTTGCTGGCCCTACACCACCCCTTGGGTGAAACCATCTCAGGGGACAGGGCCCGTCCCCCCCGGGCATGGGTGTGGAGAGTACCCTGTCACCCAACAACAGTTTTGAGTTATGGTGCACAGGGTCATCCAGTGGGACTTGGATGACTGCCTGCACCAGATAGAGAGCAGACTGGCATGCCTCGAGGGGCAGGCTGGCCCTGGTGCCCAGTCCCCAATACAGCCACCTTCTGGAAAATCAAGGGGTAGTAGTGACTGACTATGGGTGGGAACCTCAGTCTCACTGTTTCCATCTGGGGGCACTTGATCCTCCGATTCCCAATGACTCTCCCCGTTCAAGGTGTTTACTCCCCTCATGTGTTATACACTACCCCATAAGCTGTCTTGTCTGTCTGCAAAAGCAACCTCTTCTACCCAACTTGCCTCCCCAAACATACCTACAACCCTTCCCACCATCCCACTCTCACCTTAAAAAAATAGGGCATCTGTCCCCAAAAAAAGTCATCCCATACATAGCTCTCCATTTTGCCCCCATGTACATTGCCATTAATCAAATTTCCCCATGAATTAATCAACAAATTTATGTCACCCACACCCCTCCCTGTGGGTTGTGAGGATCTAGACTCTAAATTCCAAATTGTCCACATTATGCACAGCTGTTGCTGCACAAGGAATGGAGAACTATCATCCTTTCCTACACCCGTCCTGCACATCCCTAGCTGTCTTTCATAATGTTTTCCCCATGCTTAACCCCATTTCACCACTTTCCTATCAGCCCTTTTTTCTTTTCTTTTTTTGGAAATAGTGCATGTTTAAGCAGAGATAAGAGACGCTAAGCAGACCTAAGTGCTGCTTGTCATCATGGCGTGGCATTCAAAACTGCGCAAACCCACTTAGAACTGTTTTAATCACTCTATCTCATTCAGACACTGTTCTGCCAAGCAACAAAACAACCAGCCCTGGTAAGTCTGGAACCCAGAACCCTGTGCATTAGAGTCAGAGCAACCCACCAATAGGCCAAATCAGTGCTGGGGAATTAGGACTTCTTTTGGAAATATATCATGCAGTACAGTCATGTAACATTAGGGAAAAAAGAAACCAGTGCCAGGTATTGAACTTGGGGCCTTCTGAATTACAGTCAGAGAAAAACACCACTACACCATCTCAGCTCTGGGGAATTAATGCATTCTTTCTAAATATATCATGCAGTACAGTGACATAACATTAGGGGAAAAAAGATACTACTGCCAAGTATTGCACCCACACCTTGTCAACTACAACATAGTGCAGTAGACCAGTAGGCCAGCTGTGCTCTAGAGAGCAACTCATTTTTACAAACATATCCTGATGCCAGTGACACATTACTCTTAGATATATTGGGACAAATCACAGTGTACATTTTCTAGGGTATCCACCTATCTCACTTTGTGAGGGACAGTCTCTCTTTGGGAAGTTGTGTCCTGCCAAAAAATTGACAAAATGGCTAATGCCCTCAGAGATTAGGACAAAAGGTATCCCTATATGTTATGTAATACTTGCATAAAACAGTTATTCTGTATCTGAAACACCTAAATGTTATCAGAAACAGAATAAGCAACTAAAATACTACAAGAAGAAGTTTTTATTTAGGGAAAAAAGTGAAATTCTATACTTTGGGTATATTTTGGCCTGCAAAATCTGCCGTTTGTACCAAAAATCTCCTAGTTTAGGCATTTGAAAAGGTAGCAACCCTAACTTGGGCCTCTAATGCAGACAACAAACTAGTACACAGACAAATAAATGTTGCTGCTGGATGTATGGGAGGCCTAAAATATATGGTACAGCTGACAACTGCACAGACTGTTGCTGAAGGAACACAGTTCTGCCCCCTATTTATGGCAGGGTTGTCATAAAACCTATTCTGTATGCTATCACACTGGCAATACAATGCACAGTGGGTTACAAACCATGACAGACAGCTCAGTGTCACACGTCATACCCATCTGAACACACATGTCCATGCCAACCATGTGTAACAAGATGTATGCATGCACATATGTCTTACAAATACATCTAACATAGTATAATATATTATTAGAAATATGTCATATAATATATATATATATATATATTATTGTAATATACTATATATCATATATTATTATTCTTAATATATAATACATACTGTAAATATATTATATATCTAATCTATCTGTCACATTCCTAGCATGTGCCACATCTGGACACCCATAGTCTTGGCCCACAGCCCAATCTGTAGCACAACGACTACATGCATGTCAATACAACATAGGAATAACTGAGCCATGCAATGTCCAGCAAAATTGGTTGCTCCCACCACAGTCACTGCCAGCCACAGTAGCATGTTAAAGGCCTGCAGGGTGGGACACATTTCACAATTATGAATATGTGTTTTAAAAGTCACCTACCACTCTCTGGATGGCACTATTATGTAACATATGTACCAGAGGCACATGCTTCACCTGGACTGTTATAGGTACCCTCAACCAGGCCATGCTGTGACAGAACAGCTGACACCACTCCCTCATTGACAGTAACAGCTTGCTGCCCCCCTATGTCTTCACAATACCTAGTCTGACTCCTGGTCAGAAAACAGCAGCTACAGCCTGCTATACATGCAGCAGTATGTCCAGCTACCTGCTACAGACCTATCATACCTCCAACACACCTAGAACAGAGTATCCACATGACATACATACATCAAGGGTTGGGAGGTGCTCATTTGAAAGGGACATATGTCACAGTCGTCAAAGAAAAAAGCGTTGGTAGCACACAGCAAGTACGTTAACAAAAGCCTGTTTAATATAATAGAACACAGAGAAAGTGAGCGCTTTCGCAGACAACTCCAGCTTCATCAGACTAACATTAAACAGGTTTAACAAAACATTTTAAATAGGCTCATAAGTCACATGGCAACCAATAAAAACAAGACATAAAAGCATGTGGAGTGCAAATTAAAGTGCTAGCACACCAAGGTGCTAATGTTATAAAATGAAATGGTCAACAACTATACAAATATCCTAACTATTTAAAACTCTAATAATACCTTCACACCTGCTGTGTGCTACCAATGCTTTTTTCTTTGGATATTTATAATTTTATAACGTTGGCTGCAGTATCCAGGTGAAGATTTTTTCTCTTGTGTATACTTATATGTCACAGTCTCGCCTACAAACATACACAGCTGATAGAACAGCATCAACTGTATCTGCATGCACATTCAGATAAAAAAGATCTATGACACTCACATCTGCCTGTCTCCTTACTGACCCCAACACACATTGTTCAACAGTACACTGCTACAGAATCTGAAAGTCTGTTAACAATGGCCAGACATAGCATGCAAAACTGTGGACATAACACATTAATCCAAACAGTGGACAGTATTTATGCCTACCCTCTGTAAATCTGTAGCTCCAACACCTTGATAATGTCTTCCTCATAGGACAGGAAAAGGGGCAAGGCCTAAATGAACGCCTTAATTATAGCACTGTGTAGCCATGCCATTGGCTAATGGAAAGGCAACTCAGCTGTTCTGGATGCAATTAGCAAGTGGAAGTCACAGATTGGTGCACAGGCATGTGTTCATGAGCATTATCTACAAAAGGCAAGCTGCTGCCTATGATAAACAGGTCTGATCCTTTATTCATGAAGACAGACTGTGATTCTCTAGGATACTACAGCTGGATTCCTTCACTCAAAGGAGTACAGCACTACACCAGGTATGTTATTAAATGAAGCATGTAATGGAATGCAGATGGAGGAATGCAGTCATGGTAAATAAGAATTTAAACTGTAGGTCTCAACAACATTGTCTGGACTGACATGCTGCTGTTAGTCTGCTGTCCAGCAACTATGGCCATCCCTTACAGCTCTGTCTGCAGTGACATAGATCACACCTCTGGCCCCTGAATCATCCCAGCAATGGTCAGCTCACATATGGCTGCAAATGATATTGTCTGTTGTAAAATACTGACAGTAAGAACTGGTGGATACAGCTGGCATATGACATCATATACTGTCAGTGAGCCCCTCTCAGACTCTGAATGTCATACAGGCATAGTTCAAAGATTATACAGGTGTCCATCACCATTTCTGAGGTACTCTGGCTAGGTCACTGTGTACACCACACTTGCATCTGATTGCCTGACACATATGGCCAGCATACTTGATGACCCCCTGCAGCAGGACAGCAGGTTATAGGTACTAGTAGTAAGGGGACAATGGCTCTGGCTCAGCGGCAGTCTGTACTTATTGAGCATACAATGTAAGGGAATGCATACAGTATCTGATATTCATGTATCATTACTGTGTCCCCAGGGGTCTGCCATGTCACAGACACATTCCCCAAACTCTGGTGACAACCATCACATATTGTCCAACCGGTGGCCAGAAAGACACATTTGTCTGACAGGGGGTCTACATCTATGAGGCCCATGTACACATTCTGCAAACATCTGAGTGCTGCAGATGTCAGACAGCTACGAGGAGGTCACCATACACCACATATGCACTGCTCTCAGTTATTGTGTAACACAGATGTTGCTGTAATATCCACTTGCATTGAAGTACCACTCACCTGTTTTTTGGATGTAGGGTGGATGACATGGTACAGTAATGCTTCCCATAGGGGACACCCAGCAGTCGATGACAATGATGGGTGTGGACACATAACAACACAGTCTGTCAAACCACTCAGGCCATATCTGCTAGTCCTGGTGCCATATCAAGTTACTAGTCTATAGGCCCTGAGCAGCCATATGCTTGGGCCAGATGTTAGCCAATGTGTATGGAAGGCAGCACCTGATGCCCCCATCTGACAGGGACACAGGCTGCATCCCAAGGCTGTATGTGCAGTTAACCATCCAGTTATCTAGGCTTCACCTGCAAAGGTGTAAATAGCTACACTGCCTGATGTGGACAAGGTGCCCATTCCACCACAGGTTTATTGTGTGGGACACACATCTGAGCTGATAACAAAGCCACCTTATGTCACACACCAGGTTGAGTGTGTGTGTGTGTGTGTGTGTGTGTGTGTGTGTGTGTGTGTGTGTGTGTGTGTGTGTGTGTGTGTGCATGTGTGTGTGTGTGTTTGCGTGTGTGTAACAGAGTAGAGCATGACTTGCACTCGTGCAGCAGTCCCAGCAATGTGGAGTCCATGACTGCCTTGCATGCCACACTATGGTTACCCATGAGGATTATGTATGAAACCAGGTAGAGGGTTGGCCTTATGGCCTATCACTGTGTGGTAGATGTTTGATGGCCTAGTATTCCCTGGTGGGGAACCTCTGTGATGTCTCCAGCTTCTGTATGTGCTGTGTGATTTGAATGATGAACAGGGAATTATAGATATTAATGGTCCTCATTGGGGGGGATGTGGGGATGTTTATACTCTATTTCCTGTGATGACAATACCCTTATGTATGACATGGACCATGTAGAAGGTTTATCTTACAATGGAGGCAACACTGTGTTGACATGTCATGTTCCAAAGACTTGTGTCCACAGCACACTCACGACTTATTGCATGCCTAGGATGTTGTTTGTACTCTCATAATATGTGGGGACATCACTCTCCCCATAGCAGTTCATACTGCATGTCCTGGTATGCGGCCTGAGCCCACGTGTCTCGCAATGGTCATGTATCTGTGTGAGACCCTCCTAGGCAAATGTCCACATCACTAGGGAATCTGGTGATGGCACAGAGCCATCCACAAACATGGACAGATATAGGATAAAGGATGTTACACGCACCTCAGATGTGTACATCACACATAACAGAGGCCCAAACATGGAACAACAGGTTACACACCTACTTATGGGTGAATCGCTTGTTGTGCATTTCCCATGTGGAATAGGTGGGTCGTGTCAGCGCACTGATGTGCTACCCCTATGGTAACATATGGTGTGATGCATACATGGCAATGTTATATCTATGATGGCCACTTGGGCTATACTATCACATAGTTTGTCCAGCTCAAGGTAGGTATTTTGTAGTGTCACCCCCCCCATCCACGGCTTTGGTGACTGTGTCATCGAGGTCACCTGAGTGTAGCAGACATAAACCCTTCCTTGACAAAGCCTAAGTATGCATAATGGAGTGTGTCCAGGTCACACATGTCCTTGATAATGGAGTTTATTTGAAACTGTGCTATGGCCTTGCAGAATAGCCTAGTTAGGCTGCTGGGTCTATCGTGTGACTGAGTGGGGGATGCCCCACCTTAGTGTAAAGTGGTGACAATTGTCATCCATCAAACAGATAGGACAAAGGCAGTACTCAGTCTTCCTTTCAATATGGTTCCTTATGGTGCTGCAAGCTTATGCTTGGGGTCAGGTAGGATGCATCCTGTGATGTGATAGGCTTCCATGGCAGATGTATAGCATGACTGTCACATGGCAGTAGTGACCTGTTCCCCCCATATAGGAGACAGGAGAGGTACTGTGTATATCCTGATATACTGATGTAGAACACAGGGGGGTGAAGCCCACACGCATACAGTATGTTATACCAACAGCACTGGTATAGCTGGTCCTTGCACACCACAAGTGAGCAGCCGCTACCTGTGGTGTTACAGACATATGTGCAGTAGGGAAGATGACTGTCTATAGTGGATGTAGACAATGTAAGCACTGTGTTTGTTGTGCAGGTTTGCAGGACCAATCCCATTCTCATGTACATGCTTAGGTGACGTTGCTCCAGAATGGGCACCTGCCCATACTTTGTCTTGGACAGTTGTATGACATCCCTGTTATGGACAGTATGTATTGCACATGTCCACCAGACAGGTGTGCATATCCTAGGAGAGGATGATGTAGGACTGTCGGGTATACCTGACTACATGCATGTATACAAATGCACATATAGCACTTGTGTGTATGTGTGCATATTGGTGCCAGTCCTGAATGAGGGGTTGGTGGCTGTGAGGCTGTGTAAACCCCCCCAGGAGGATGTGTTCCACATTGGAAGTGCACGTATGGTTGAGCCTAGCTAGTTGGGTATTGTGGGAGATGGTGACTGCAAACATGACTGAATAATGGTTGCTTTGCTACTGACAATGACACCATAGGGATGCTGCATTGGTAACCCATGTTGTGTGATGTTAGCTGCAATACATCTTCTTCTCATGTGGAGGTAGCCCCTGGCCACACCAAGGTGTTTGTAGATCCACTGTTGATGGCTTTCTGGTCATTTGTGTGCTGACATGAGAATGTCTTACAGTGTATGTTAGGGTCGTTCAACTGACCCAGGATCAGGGTACAGACCCAACTCCTAATACAGTCGGTGAGGTCCATATAGGCAGAATAGGCATCCTGGTCACATGTGGTGGCCAGTACCTAGCTCTGATTTGCATAGTTTCATGTTAGGAATGGTGGACTGGCCCTGCAGTGTTCCCTGTGCATCTTACTGCCTGTACAGTGTGGAGTTGTGTATGTGTCTCATGTATACAGAAACCCCATGTCCCATAGCATTACCAACTACACTTTGTCTTCTGCATGTATGATAGGATGGTTGACTACGTAAGGCTGGGGTGCTCTCTGCAGCTTTGAACTATGGTCTGTGTGAGTGCACAGATGTCTGCTGTTCCTAGGTAGGACTGCTTGCAATGAGGGCAAAGTCATCTGCACACCTCTAACATTTAGCAGCATGGCCTTCAATGTGTGCTGTACTGACACTTGTATGTTGGTAGTGATAACCTCACCATTGTTACTAATGCAGTCACTATGGGGCTGGTGGGAAACACTGCCAGATGCATGAAGACCAGTGAAGACAGATGGAGGCCTCTCTCGCAGTGCATCGTGGTCTGTGTACCATATCAACCCAGACTCACAGGTACTGGAACCCCTGGAATATCACAGGATAAATGTGCACATGTTAACAGCAATAATTCCCTGATTTTATTGCGGCATCCATTTGAGTGACAGCAGAATGCCACATAAGGCTAGGGACATACCTGCCTGGGACACATACCCATTTTGCTCACTCATGTCTCACTGCATATAGTCCATAGACATACATGTCAGGTCAGGTCAGGCACACCAGCATGTACAGTGACAGACCCATGACAATACCTGTTGGTGGGAGACAGCAGTGTGTATGCAATATGGTGGAGTTTGTCAACTGTCAGAAAAGTAACTGTGACCATCAACATACCCAGCCAGGTCAGAGGCAAACCAGTGTGTCTCCACTGGAATCCCCTATGTGTAACATGTTTGACATGGGTATATATCTGCGTGGCTGTGGGACACAGGTGTGTGGCCATGTGTGGTATGTGCTATATATGGCTGTGGCATTCATGTGTGGCTTGGCCTCAGAGATCCCCTTTGTTTGTGGAGGTGCATGTTGAAAACCACTGCAGATGTTTGTGTGTGTTGTGTAGGTGTGGGTGTTGTGTGAGGTGTACTGATTGTGTTGACAACTTGTTTGGGGACAGATATGCAGCTTTGACAGGAAGAGAGCATGGACTGCAGGTTCCTACAGTCATTGCATCTTTCACACAGTGTGTTCATTGGTGGTATATGTAGATGGCTGTTCATCTGTGTACATGTGGCAGGTGCTACACAGTGCCAGGCCACCAATATCAACCACACTGGCTGGGTAAACTGTAGGACATTGTCCAGCCATATAGTACACAATCTGAGGGAGGAAGGCCAGAGAGACCTGAGGGGTGGGCCTACAGACCAGTTGATTACAACTACAGTAGGAGGCTGACACCGCAGCAGACCATGTAGACAGCCTATTAACAAGCAGTAAAAGGCACAACAGCTGCATGCAGTGCAACACCTCATAGCACATGCAGCAAGTAGCAAAAAACATCAAGATCGGGGGGCAATGCATGCTGTATTGCCAGTTTGTTGCCAATACCCACAAACATACTGTGTTGATAGATGGCAGGGGTATGATGTGAGGAATAGTGGTGGATAGTGCTAGCAAAAGTGGATGTGCAGGCTCTGTACATAATGGTGAGCAATGTATGCAGTCCTGTGATGTCTTCCCCTGTTCATGTCTTAAAGGTGGAATGTACAGAAGATGCAACTCATCCTTCTCAGATGCTGAGACCACTGCAATTATCGATGCACTGAGACTCCATCACTGGGTGCTGTTGTCAAGGATTTGTCATAACCAGCAGCAACATGCTGCCCTGTGGGCAGACCTGGTAGCAACAATGAATAATGTGGGTCACCGGGACAGGAGTTACGAACAGATCTGATGCCATGCTACTGATCTCATACACCATGCATGACAAAGGACCACTGCTGTGGCCAGGGACCATACTGGCACAGGGGGGCGGCCTCCTACACAACCACCACTCTCAGCCACAGAGGAATTCCTGGCAAACCTGGCATCAGCCACCAGCTCACAGGAAAGCATCAGTATATATGTCATGGAGGTGGGTGGCACAGAGTCCACAGCCAAGGAGCATCCAGGTAAGCCTCCAGTGGTCATCATGTTAATACTGTAGCATTCATAGTGGCAGCCTCTGCATACCTGTATACATATGTTAGGTTAATCTGCATCTGTGGTTGGGGTTTTGTAATGCACACATGTGCACACATATTGTGAATGTCAGCAATTTGGGTAGTATTACAGCTTGTACTGTACATGTTGACAAATGCACATATTATCCTGTACCATTGCCATACGTGTGTGTGCTGACAACACCTTTCTCCCACAACTCCATAGGTACTTCTGGTGTGGCTGGTGAACATCAACCTGTAGCTGGTGAGTGTGAACTATCATGTTATGGGTCACCTATACCATGCAAACAATTGTTAAACATAGCCATATTGCAATATGTTTCATGTTCACATGTAGTGGGGTTCACTGCATTGCATCACATTCATAATCACAGTAGCATATTTGCAGGAACTTTAACATATTCCCAAGTTCTTTTGTATAGGTGTAGCCACTGTGCTATACAGGGGTGCATTACTATTATGGACATGAGTGCACTGTGTGTTAGGTGAAGGTCCATCACATACTCTGACTTCTCATGTATCTCACAGGTGTATAGTACTAGCAACATTAACTGGACATAGCTGCACAGAATGTGTCTGTTGTGGGTTGATTGTGTTATGCATGGCATCAGTCAGACGGGTCTGTATAATACCTTTGTGGCACCTCACCTGTGTGTCTGTATGTGTGTGTGTGTGTGTGTGTGTGTGTGTGTGTGTGTGTGTGTGTGTGTGCGTGTGTGCGTGTGTGCGTGTGTGTGTGTGTGTGTGTGTGTGTGTGTGTGTGTATTATCAAACACTATAGTGCAAGATTTAATGTAGTGATGTTGTCTACCCCTCACAGGTGACCATGGGAGTCAGAGTTTGTACCCCTCACAACCTAATGTCAGTGTCTCATCGGACACTGATGATGATGGTGGCCATTGTGAGGCACAGATGGGGTTATTGGAGGCTGAATCTGTCCCACTGATTGACATACAACTTCCAACCCTAATGTCCCTGCACATGGTTAGTATGCCCACACATTCCTAGTCCCCAGCAGCCACAGATATTGGGAAGTTATAGGGTGGTGACCTCGAACAGGGTAATGTGGTGACTATGACATCTGTGACTGTAGATACTAGCCATAGCCAGAGAGCTGCTGAGGTCCCACACAGTAAGAGTTACAGGAGTGCTTGAAGGAAGACTGCTGTCCATCCAGCCCCTGTCAGAGGTGTCACAGTATGTGCCACCTGATGCATGTTTCTGTCCATCATGGAGGCACAAGTGTGTTGTGAACAGTATGGATGCTCAGGTTCATGGATGCAACACTGCCTGGCATGCATGACATCCTCCATGGCATTGGTGATGCCTTACATCATTTTGTTGATATAGTGGATAGACGGTGGGGTGAGACATTGTCAGTTCTTAACCGTGCAATGTCTGTGCTTGAATATTATGTGGAAGTAGGTCATTGGAAATGTGAATATAGGTCAGCAACAACATCAGCTGAGAGCCCACGTGGCCATGCATACTCACACTCCTGTAGTGGCAGTACCACCAGCACTAAAGAAGGGAGGGTGCTGTTCACACCACAACATGGCAGGCCATGGGCGCATGGTCCTGAGCAGTCCCATGAGGGACACAGAGCCAGCAGATACCAGTCACCATCAGGAAATAGTACTGTATATGGACTTGGGCATGGTGATGCCAGTGCCACTGCTGGTGGAACCAGTTCCCATGTTTGTGGCCGGTGATGATTAGCTGTACATTCTGCAATGTTCATTCCATGGCTGTCCAACATACCCTCATGTAGGGCTAGCACATGGCTTGACTGTGTGCATGCACACACTCACACATCACTGTCACATGCAGGTCACCGACAGATGCATACAGCTCCTCTCCATGGCCCAGCTGACCAGCATCCCTCCAGACACACATACACACAATGTCAACTGTATGTCACAGCCTAGGCCTTTGGCAACCCCACACCACACACTCTGCATGTGATGATACCTGTGCCACATCCCTGTTATCCATACCATCGATGCAGGGACATGGTAATATGTGTCTGATGCACAGGGTGAATCTAGTACAGGTAATGGCATTTTGTAGTATAGTAATGTTATGCCCTGTAAGGTGATGTCTGTTGCCAATTGTCATGTTTATGCATCAAAGTGTATGTACCTTTGTGCCATGATGCTTTATTGTTGTTAGTACTGCTGACTCACTGTTCCCTCACAGACCTTATTCTTTTTCTGTTCCAGGTGTCTGCATGTGTAAGTCATGGTGAGCTGCTGCCAATACAAAAGCTCAGTATGGTGGAGTGGCAAAACGGACAACTTTTCATCACTAAGGTATGTGTGGAACAGTGTGTGAGGGGCAACATGGCAGACAGTGTGACCTTCCATTCATACCCCTTGACACAGCAAGCTAGTCCTGATACATGTCACCTAGGTGTTCCTTAGGATCACAGGTTCATAGTTACAGAGGAGATTAACTAGACTATTGGACGTGGGTCCCTTACTTCACCCTCAACACAATCATCAATCAGCACCTGTTGGCCATGACACTGCTGGACACAGATTGGACCCCTGGTCCTGGGACAGATGTTTGTTTTTTTTTCCATCCACTCAACCTTAAAGCAGTTGATGAGGGTCTACATGGTACTGTGTTTGGCAAGTTTGGGGAGTGCATTCCTGAAACATTGCAGCCCCTGGTTGACAAACCTGTCTTTCCATCAGGTTTTTGTGCTGTGTCATATGTGATTCAGGCCTGTCATGCCAGTAATGTGCATAGAGTTATATTCTCATATATGGGGCAGCTGTTGAAGGGCTGAGCCCAATGTTGCCATCTAGGCATGCCACAGACACCTGTGGACAATCTGACATATAACCACTGGGGCAGTACTGATTAGAGGCTGTCTGTGTGGAACAGGTGTTGAGGGCCATGGATGATGTTTGTGGGTGCTAACATAGCCTTTATAGTTTCTGCAGATGTCTGCATAGGTGCATGCAGACCAGCCATGCTGCTAATGTATTGTACTGACTGAGGACTTTTCAGAGTTAATGTCCACCTTTTGCTGGATGCAGTCCCTTTACCTATGTGGTGAACCACATACAAGCCTTTTCTGACCACTGCCACTACTTGTTGCCTGAATGCAACATTGTTAACATGCTGAGTATCCAGGTCTGTCATCACAGTGCATGCATTTATGGGGTTGCTGCTGATGTGAGAAATAATTAGGCCATTTCCTTGCTGTATGGTATGCTGGCACTGTTGTCTGCATTCAGCTTGAGGTCAGGACCTTGGCACCATTCCATACCCACTCTATGGCCCATTGCAGTGTGTAAAAAGCAGTTTGTGGCTCAATGACAGACTGCACACTACTTACAGTTGACACAGCCTTAGGCAGTACCTACATATGTGTGTGGTGGCAGTTAGCATTCATGCCTAGATACATGTAGGTCAATGGGGGCAGCAGGTAATCACAAGGCCTTCACGTGTCTAGATACTGCATGCGCATAGGTGACACGGATTGTATTTGCCACCTTATCAAATGTAGACTGTGGGACACATCTTATAGTAATGTGACAGTTGGCAGGACATACCATACCCACAGCAAGTGCAACACACAGGATTTCTTTTGGTTTGCTAATATGACACCTTCTTTGTGTGACACTACCTTAGCTTAAAGTATTTGTCATGACATTAATGTGCTTCTGAGGTGCAATAACTGTTCTATGCAATTAGTAGACAACTTTATGAAATGTTTGTTGTCCTACACACTGCGAACATCTGTACTGTTTGAGTTGTTGTCACAGGTCACGCCTTGCCAAACATGGACTGTAACCTGCAGGGTGGTACAGATGGTGGCCATACCTCTCATCTCTACATATTTCTGCAGAATTTCCTGATGTTTGCCACATATTTTATTTCTGTTTGTCATAACATTGTGGCTTTCTGGAAAATTGGTGGAAAATCATGAAAGACTAACATTAGAGATTAATGCCAGATATTATCATGTCACAACTCATACCCTTTAGAAAATGCATTTGAACGCACAACCTATTCTGGTATCTCCTTTCCATGCATGTCACAGCAATATGTGAAGGCTGTGTTCAATGATAGGCCTTTGCCCCACTTTTCTGTATGGCTTTAACCAGATGTCTTTCTGTGAGGGGTTGAGGGGTATGCTGGTGGCTGTAACACAGTTACAGTGTTGCAAGGGGATATACATACATACACACACACACACACACACACACACACACACACACACACACACACACACACACACACACAAACATATGACCTGCCCTTGTTGAGAGTAGATCCTCTACTTGCCTAGTTTTACATGCGATAGTTCTATATACATAACACAAGCACCACAGGGTTACTATATTTTTGCAGGTTCTGCCACTACTATTCAAGAGGGTGACATTTGCAGGTGCTGCTAGGATTTCCACTGGAGGTTTAACAGGCCCTTAACATGGTAGGGCCATCTTAAACACACACATACTGCTGCATAGTGACATGAATTGAAACACACATGTACACAGAGTTGCCACTTTTCAGATTAGAACACCTACCTATCTTATTATGTATGATACAGACCAGCATGACTATTGCACGTGCCACAGTGCCTTTGTGTTAGAAAATGTATAACTGTGCTTCTAAGGTGGATGATATCTGTAGGGGCTGTGAGATGGTTGGCAATGGGGGAGTTAACAGGGTGGAACAGGCACACAAAATGGTATAACCATCACACACAAACAGGCAAGACAGCCACAGGGGATAGGCATACAGAAACACATCAGATTAGAACACCTACCTATCTACTTGTAAGTACTATAGTGCTATGTACATATTGCATGTGCCATGGAGATTATATGCTGGGGGCATAGCTCACAACCTCTTACAGCAATTAATCTTGCGAATGCCTTCAGGAATGGTGGGATAACCCCCCCCCCAAAAAAAAAAAAATTGGGACATTTCTCACATATTGCTCTTACCAACCTAGACAAGTTATAGGGTAACAAGTTTTGCATCAGCATAAAGTTTCAGAAGGGTATGACATCTAAAGCCATCATGTCTGTCACTTAATTGTGACATCAACTCTCACAGATTTTCCAATGATTTGACAGAAAAACCCACTGTTATGAGACATGGACCACATATATGTTGCAAACATCTGGACATTTTGCATACATCTGTACAGATGAGTCATATGGCCTGCCGAGTTTCAAATGGTGCATCTAAGGTGGATGACATCAACAGGCCCTTTAAAGTAATGCCATGGGGAGGGGGTCAACAGGCCTTAAAATGGTATAACCAACACATACGACAGCCACAGGGGATATGCTTCACACACAAACATATACAGCATTACAGTTGACTGAATTGAGATTCAACCCCCTACCTACCTAGTTGTATGTATTATAGTGCTACCTACTTATTGCATGCGCCACAACGTTTATATGTGTACAGCGTGTCCAACAGTGAATCTTAGGTGGATGACATGGACAAGCACTGTAAAGTAATGCAATGGGGGGTCAACAGGGTGGAACAAGCCTCAAAATGGTATAACCAACACACACACACACACACACACACACACACACACACACACACACACACAGTATCACAGTTGCCAGTACTGAGATTAGAACCGCTACCTATCTAGTTCTATGTACTATAGTTCTACATCCTTATCGCATGTGCCACAGAGATTATATATCTACAGACTGTCCAACTGTACATCTAAGGTGAATGACATCAGCAGACCTTGTAAAGTAGGGCACTGGGGGGTTTACTGGGTGGAAAAGGCATCAAAATGCTTTAACTTAAAAACACACACAGTTGCCAGTGCTAAAATTAGAGCCCCTACCTATCTAATTGCATGTACTATAGTGCAACCTACTTATTGCATGTGCCACAGAGCTTATATGTCTGATGACATAAGTAAATGGACTGATAATCCACAGCAAGACTTTTTTTATTGAAAAAGCACATTGTTTGCATGCTCCAAATCTGGCCATCAAAAAGTAGTCAAGACCTGTATTAATTAAAATGCAATCATACCAGTAGAAATAGATGATCCTAACAAAATGTGACAGAAGGGCAAGGCATTAAAATTTTGACACAATAGAGTGTTTGTGGAAAATAATCAGTCACTGTACACCAGGTAGTAGATAAGCAAATCTATCCCAGTAATTAGGAAATATCAGGCAGGTGTGAAATTCAAGCTGCTGTATCCAGCTGTCTTTAGAATATTTTTTGCTGGAGGATCAAAGTAATTTTTGATGCATATCAGGCTAAAAAGGAAATAAAAAAGTCTGCCCAACAAAAAATGAGTCATCAAACAGAAGGGGACTCTGCTTCTCATTCCTCTGATAATAAAGCTCATAAAGAGACTTTGCTAGTGAAATCTTTTCCAATGTTCAAAAGGAAAATGATTGAAATACAAAAGAAAATACTGGAATTCACTAGAAGAATTGTGAGTACCTTGGACTTGAATTGGAGTATGTGGCTGGGAGATGAAAATGAACAGGAAAAAGACCAGCAACGAAATTAGTGAATAAATGTGAGACTGTAAGACATCAGCCACATTTGTGAAATATGGATTTACAAGAAAATGTGGCTGAGAAACACTGGACTTTGGTTGACTTTGTTAAACCTGTTGGGGGACTGAAAGGCATATACCCCTGTTTATGTCATTAATGTGACAGTAAGTAAAATAATTGTTGCTCTTAACAGTTTTTCTATAAAACATTTCATGATATAAATTGCATGTTATATAGTAAAGCATTTTTGGTGACGGTTGTATGTGATAAAGCTACTATAGTAAACAAGTACTTTTTTCTTTTTATTATTCTAAGAAATTCAGGCTTTACATGTTGGGGTAGGGGATGGGGTGTACAATTCACTGACTGCAACATATATAGAGCTAAGATGTTTTCTTTTGCTTTTGCATAGTTGAATGTCTGGATTAATGTCCTTGACTTAATCTAATAACATATGTTTTTGTGTGTAAGCAACATTAAAAATAAGAGACCACTGTTATGTAATGGTTTTCTTGTAGCAAATAAATGTTCTGTGTAAGATGAGAATTCTTCAGCTGAGAGCAACTGCACATTTTCTTATGTTCCCATGGAAATAAGCTGACCACAGGTGAATGCAACAAATCTTTAGAAGATGGGACATTGCTTATTGTGAGAAATGTAAAATTAAAAGGTATAAGGGCAAGCAGGTTAGTAAAAAAATAAAGTTTGAAATGATTGGAAGTGAGTAAGAGATAGCAGCTTTTCTGTTAGCTAGCAATGCATTTAATAGAAAAGTTTATAATTTAGTTTTATTTAAAGATAGCCAGTGCACTTTAAGGCTAAACATTAATCCTTTCTAAAAGCATAAATACAGTTTTTTGTACACATCTGGGAGGGGAATAAAGATAAGAAAAGAACAGACAGTAATCAGTGTAAGTAGGAGACAGGCTATAACATGCACCTCAGCATGCATAACCTTCACTTTAGGATAGGTAATGTCTGTGTAGCTTTTGGTTTAGGGCATTTGTTCCTATCAGGAGAGTTAAACTTCATTATTTGAAGATGTACATAGTTCTGTGCGTTTGTTTTAAGTTACTAGGTTATGGGGGTATTCTATGTTTTTTGTTTTGTTTTGTTTTTTTTTTGCTTGATGGTTTTTATTAAAACAAAACGTCTTGTAAAATGTGACATAGGTTCAAATGGAGATGACAAGAAACAACTATATAAAGGATAAACCTGCCAAAAATTAGTGGATGTATGTAACACAAGCTGGAAATAGGCAATTTAAAAAGATGACATATACATAATAGGTGAAAACAATAACTTCTTATAATGACTACACTATCCATATTATTTTGGAATGCAAATGCCATCACATATATAGACAAAAAGGTCATAGCACTGAACTATATTAAGAAATGCAGATTAAAACAGCAATGTTGCAGGAGACAAATTTGGAAAGAAGTGAGCATGTGAATTTGATTATTAAAGGATTTCAGGATGGATATTCAGCAAAATAGGAGGGACAAAGGAAAAGGTTAAGATAGGAGATGAGATAAAATGGTAACTTGTTATCAATCTGCAGGAAAGTCTTGAGAAATAGATTGTGTTCCAGTGGAAGTTTAGAAGCTAGGAAGGAAGACAGTGATAAAGATCTGAAAGGTTTTGTTTAACATTATTTAAAAGAAGAGGAAGCACCAACATCCTGGAAGGAAGCTGTAGTGGCTTTAATACCTAAAGACAGTAATGACCCATCAGGCCTAGCCTCAAAAAAGTCAGTTTAAATTTTAAACAATGATTATAAAGTGTTTATGTCTATAATAGCTAAATTAATGGCAAATATGTTGCCAACATTAATAGACATAGATCAATGTTGTGTTGTGGAAGGGAGGCAAACATTTAACAACTTTAACAGAACAATGATTATCCAGAGGGAAGCAGAATGTAAGACAATACCTCTGTTCTTGGTGGATCTTGATGCAGAGAAAGCATACAACAGAGTATAAAGGGATTTTATGGGTAGGTTAATGTAATCACCTGCATTTCCTGATACAATAATAAGGTTAATTAGGAGGATATATGACAGACTGGAGTCAAAAACTAATGTGAAGGGTTCCTCTCTGATAAGTTGTGTCTGAACAGAGGAACCAGGCAGGGCTTTTCCCTTTGTTATTTGCATTAGATTAGCACTATTAGCAAAGAAGATAAGACAATCAGAAATTCAAGGATATAATTGTTATGGCAATCCAAACAGTTGGCTTTATTTGAAGACAATATTATTATGTACTTGATAAAACCGGAAAACGGCATCTCAGTGTTGTGGAACATTCTGAGACAGTTTCAAATCTTTTTTTTAGGATATAAAATCAATGAAGATAAAACAAAGGCTATAGCTGTAAAGTATCTTCCACACCTGAACTGGTACAGCAATACCCATATTTATTGAGGCACAATAAAATAAAGTATTTATGAGTATAGGTTAAAAAAGATTCTGTTATGGCAACTAAGGATATGTGGGAAGAGGCTAAGCAAAAGATAATATAAAACTGAGAAACTGAAAGCTCTGTTTATGGATATGGATAACAAGATACAAGCAGTGGATATGTTTACAGTCCATTTCGTTTTATATATATAGGTCAGACATATTTTATCAGCTAGAGAGGTTTCAGATAGTAATTAATAAACAGTTGAAGTATTTTGAATGATTTTATCTTGGAGGGAAAGAGGGAAAGGGTCAAGTGGGAAAAGTTTATCCTTCCAGTAGAAGAAGGTGGTTTAGGATCACACAATTTAAAGGGACATTTTAGAGATATGCAGATAAGGCTGATATACATAATACAAGCAGGAAGTTATAATTCAAAGTAGAAAGTAATGATGATAAGTAGTGGGGAAATTCAAGAAATAAGGATAGAGTGAGATTTCCAATGCAGATCCTTAAGGAGAATAACAGCAACCACACAGAATATTATATTTATAATTTATCAGATAGCAGTCTAACAACTAAGCCAGCATGAGAATGTAGAAAGAAGACTCTGCCAATAGGGGTGGCAGCAATTATGGGCACAGATAATATGCAAGAGGGGCTGAAATTTACTGGAGAAAACTGAAAAAGGAACCAAGGCATTGTGAGAAAATAACTAGAGAAGTAAGAGTAATAGAATGGGAAGAAGCCAAGAAGACATTTGTACTGCAGGCTAGAGACTGCATTCCCTATCAGGGACTGATGTCAGAGTATAGTCAATAAGAAAGGGATATAGGAATGGTAAGTGAAAGACCAGCTCTGGTAGAGAATTTAGTTGAATCAAAAACAGACACTGCTGTTAAGAAAGGGATAATTAGTAGGGCATATAAAATATGGCATGATAACTATAGGACTCAATCAGAGCAAGTTAGAAAACATTGGGAAGAGAGACTGGATAAGTGATTCCTAAGGAAACAGTGGGAATAGATATTTTTTAACATAAGGGGTGGCGTAAGCCACACAACTTTGGGCTAGGCTTATAAATGCCTTAGGGCAGATAGCCTACTATAAACCTATGAACCTATGAACCTATGAACCTATATGTATGGCTCCCAATATGCAACAAAGTCTAGACTATTTGGGCTTTTTACTTGGAAGTATTTGCATAGGTATATACCAAGCAGACTTCAAAGAATTCTTCCTCAGGTAGATGGCAAATATTAGAGGTGACTACCACATCTATGGAACAGGCTCACCATCCATGTGAAACAGAGTTCCTCCCTAACCTAATTCAAGTGCAACTTGGACAATTGTTTGGGAAACTGGAAATTCATCCCTGTTTTGGCGCCTATGTCTCTAATGGACACAGGTAACCTGTAAATTGTTCATCTGCCAGACCTATGCTGACACTTATCTAGGGCATCAGAACTTGTCAGAGATCTGGGATGCATGACTAGGCTTAAAAAGTCTCTTGTGGTCAATAGCCTAGTAAACACCTATGAACCTATGAACCTATGTCTGAGGAGGAAGACAGAGGTAAATGGGAACATACAGTATGTTTTGGGAGTTTAATGAGTTGCTTGAAGTATTACATGAGCAAATGTGTGTAACTAAGGAAATTATTTTATGCTGGGATACAGGAACTGAATTGTCTAGACATTAAGGCCAAGTTAAATTTAGTTCTGGTGGTTGCCAAAAAAAACAATTACTCAAATTCTAGACCAACTGTATTTGAAGTGGTGAATATTGTAACAGAGATAAATGTTCTGAGAGTGGGATTTTTCGAAAAGGGTGGCAGCAAAATACATAGAAAAAATGGAACGTGTGGGAAAAGTACATGCTGAATAACGTTTAGAAGGTTGAGTGAGGTTTAAGGGAAGGCAGGAATTGAGTAATATATGTAATGTTGGATTGATGATATTTGTACAAAAGAATGCATGTGATGTATACTGTTTGTAACTGTAACATGTTAATATGGTTTGTTTTCTTTTATTTGTAATCCAATAATGAGGTGACAAACACAGCAACCTGGAGCAAAAAGACTTTCAGAAAAAAAAAATATAAAAGTAGGAAGTGCTTTCGCATCTGTTCAGGATGCTTCGTCAGACATAATAAAAGTTATCATCAGCACCAATTTAAATAGATCTAAACCTTTCAATTAATTAATTAATTAATCAATTGTGACAGGGATTAAACCATCTAATATATTCAATAGTGCTTAAACTAAACTACTTTAATATATCTATATGAAACAATTATAACGATTCATATAGTAATATATCTATCTATAACTATCTTCATGACATAATGTATACTTATACACATATTATAAAACAAAAATAAAAATAAGGATACATAGCATTTCTTAATAATGCATTCCATAAAAACATATCAAAACAACCTCTAAATGTCGAAAGGGTCTATGTTAAATTAGCAAATGCTTAAAATAGTGAACGCTGATTTATCAACGCATGAAAGCTGACAATCTGAAAGACATGGAGCAATGCTTTAGCCAGGCATGTTCTCAACAATGATTTTTCCCACAAGTTTATGTTTCTAGTTCTAAAATTAGTGAATAGGAGTACAAGGTTAGTTAATTATAAGAACTTTACAAAAAGGCTAGAGATGAGATGGGTAATTAGATTACAAGCAGATAAAGGACATGGCCTAAATGATAGAGTATCCTTCCCCCCTTTTTTACTAGATAGGCCATTGGCACATTAATCTCAACTACATACATACCATTTATCTGCCCTACCGTCTGTATTTTTGATATGATAGCTAATTCTATCTATGATGTTAGGTCTTTTTGTACACATCAAGGCACCTCCTGGCGAGGAGAGTTTAATCTAAGTTAACCACAGGGATACCATTCCATCAACTAAGTCATGTGCAATGCCCAGTGGATTATCTTGAATGCGTGAGCTGGCAACCCAGGTAGTTAACATGACTTCCATATCTGGCACACATCATAGGTGTACTGGATGTTTGCTAGGGGGGACATCCCACAGGGCCATTTACTGGGGGATGCTGGCTACAACCTTGAACCGTGGATGATGACACCCATCAGAAATGTACACACACCCATGGAAGAATGCTATAATGAGGCACACAAATAAACTAGAAACATCACAGAGCATGTGTTTGGGCTTCTGAAGTCACGGTTCAGGTGTCTCAACATATCTGGTAGAGCCCTGCAGTATACTCCAGCCACATGTTCACAGATATTCACAGTATGTGCTATGCTACACAATCTGATCCTGTGGGAACAGCTGCAGCAAAATCAGCAAAGAGAAGGGATACACAGCCACCCCCAGCAGTGCCTAGGTCACCACAGCCACAATCACAGGAGGACTTATAGGAGGAACCCCCTACTGATGTAGGCATGCCCAGTATGACCTGGCTTTGGCTAAGAGACAACACAAAGCACATTCACTGTCTACCTAGGGATCTAGAGACTAACACCTTACCCCTACTCACATATAGATATAAAAATTGATCCCAGCCAAATCACAAATCCTCAACCTATCCATGCATTGGTTGTGTAGCACTTACATCAGACAGAGTCATCCCTGAACTACAGGTGTGTCAACTGCTGCACTTGCAAGGTAAGTCCATAACATACACAGTAGTATAGTAGATTGTTATGTTATTTCATTGTAGCTATGGACTGGGTAAATTGTGCAGGCAATTATACTGGGGTATTTGGACAGAGGTTACATCCACATGGAACTTCAGACACCCATTCCCCTGCCATGTCACCATTTGTACTCAGTAGGCCTCATACATGGAATATTCATGCAGTTCTACTGCAACAGGTTACTGGTACTTTATTCAAGGGACATGTTAGAAAGTGAGGTCAAATAATAAACAGATTAGTGCGTGTCCTAGCAGAACATGGGCTTTTGTTCCCACACCCCTCAAAACAGCAGTGCCCTCTTGTAACTGCCATAACAATAAATCATCTATGCTGTTTGAGCATTTCACACAGTTAGTATTCCACATAGCTTCAGAACAGTAATGGAAAATTTGAACCTACAAATTATGTATTTGTTAAGTGAGAATAGCAAAGTACATATTTATGCAAGTAACAGTGTGATGAATGATCCTCTGTCTGTCAAACAGCCTCTGTGGTTCAAAGGGCTAAGGCAGATAGCTTGTGTGACAGTTTCCAGGGTTCTATTACATATATTTGGCATGTTAAGGAGTAATATGTTTGTTTTACAAATTGTTACCGTGTGTGAACTATACTAGTATTAACCTACTGCATATATCACTGACACATTTGCGTCTGTGTCGCATATCCAAGACCCATTTAAAAATGATAGGTAATATTGGATTAGTCGGTATCAGAACTGTAAATGCTGGGACTTAAAACCATATATGCATATGCTGAAAATAGATCTAAGTTCCACCTGCAATATGATGTACTATGACAATAGAATAACAGCAGTGAATGAAAATTGTGCTGTGATGTAATTTGTAGAGATTTGTCAGGGCCATAATCAAATCACTAATCAATAAACTAGAACAACTAGGTATTGATGCACTCTTGATAAGATGGATACCTGCATGGCTTACATATATGACATGGCAAGTATCATACAGCAACTGGACAAGTGGAATAATTGGTTACAGCCAGGATGTCCCACAGGGCTCTGTCCTAGGCTGAAACTTGTTCAGATTTCTCTTTAGATCTATTAATTTCATTGAGTTTTTCTACAGACTATATGCAGATGACTTGAAATTGAGTATACTGATTACATGTGTTACAGATGGGTCATGTCTGCTTAATAACTTGACTAAATTGACCATTTGGTCACAGGAGTATATTATGTTGTTAAATATATCACAAATTAAACACATGAAATTTGGAAGACATAAATAGAAAGGTGAATATTACATACAGCACACAGTGATTGAAACTGCAGATTCAATTATGGACCTGAGTATATAGGTAGATCCAGCTTTGAGTTTTTGTAGTCATGTCATAATCCCAGCCTGGAGTACAGCTAGCTGTGGACTGGAATCAATTTAGAGAACATTAAGTCTCTGATGTAAGCAATGTGCCGCCCATTTGCACACTGCTTAGCAATGCGCAAACAAGCCAAAAATGCCACTGCAAGTGTCCATACACTTAGTTAAGCAGAGCACACATCTGCTGTTCCTCACGCAATTTTGTTTAAAAAACATATATGTTGCTTCTCATGCAATTTTGTTTAAAAATGTATATATATATATATATATATATATATATATATATATATATATATATATATATATTTATATATATATTTGAATATATGAATATAGAGGCATATTATTATAGTTATGTCATCCCTTTTGGGATGCTGCGTCTCTCTTGGGGCTCGGAGGTAATAGCCGTATGTGAGTACCTGGTGGCAATTATCCACTTGTGTAGTTTATTGCTGTTCAACCTGTTACATGTTTCTCTGTTAGTGAGATAGATGATCTTGCTTGTATTACTTGTTGGCCTCTGATATACAGACTTTGAAACCTTAATACCTTATACCTGTTCGGATCTGTACTGCGACATTGGGTTCCACGTGGTGCGCCTCTGTATCCAGGACAAACTACAACTTATTTAGCCCCATCCTATTGCGTACGAGGCTCTGCCCGAGCCTTCACTGTGTGGACGCTGTGTGTGCCCAAGCCGTTGCTCGGCTACCTTTAGTATGTGCGCTCTATATATATTTTTTTAGTATTTATCAGGCAGCAACACTAGAGAGTGGTGCACAGTCCACAGTTTCTAACTGCGCTGTGTCGGAGCCCAGCCGCTGTTCGGTCTCCCACAGTCTCGGCGCTTGTTAGTTTTTTATGTTTATTCAGGTAGCGGCGCTAGTAAGTGGGCACATTCCTCAGCTGTAATCAGCATTTGCGGGTGAGCCCAAGCCGCTGCTCGGCTACCCACAGCATATGTGCTTTTCAGTTTCTATCAGGTGGCAACATTACTGTTTCCGTAGCTTTTTATAGCGTTACCACATTTTGCTGTGTAGATATCACCTACCCCTGTACGTGGTTCCCCAACTACGCTATACTGGTTTCTAAGGCTACGGTTACACTACAGTTACTGCATTTACAGTTTTTGCGCTTTTCAATAAGTTTAAGTTTAATCAGGAAGCAGCGCTAGTGAGTGGGGCACATTCCTTAGCTGTTAACAGCGTTTGCGTGTTAGCCCATGCCGCTGTTCGGCTGCTGACAGTATGTATGCATTTTATGTCCTATCAAGCGGCTACATTTACTGTGCAGAGCACACTCCTCAGCTCATTACAGCGTAAATTCATTTAGCCTATGTGCAGAGCACACTCCTTAGCTTATTACAGCGTAAATTCTTTTAGCCTAGTAGAATACGCTTACCCTAGCGTCCACGTGGTCCCCCAACTACGCAATACTGGGTTCTAAAGCTGGCAGTAACATTTGTATAGACATGATAATGGCAATGAAACGACGCTGATTATACTGCTTGTTTACTTGTAACTGTTGAGCGTACTTGCTTATTAACTGGAAAACATTTTCGGGCACTTTTCCCTTGTCCGATAGGAAAGGTGTCTGTAGACTGATAAGAGAAGGCGACAGTATAACTTAAAGCTAATTCGCTAATCATTCCTATCTATGTTTGAATTATAGAAGACAGTACAAACAGCCTATAACTAGGTGTTCTGTGATTAGCGCTTCTTAAAAGGCCTTTTTAATTTCGGGCTAATCATTTTCCCTAAAACTCCTCAGGAAGGTGATAGAGTATGTAATTATAATAATA